>NW_010157584.1:20318-20834 GCF_000695765.1 Mesitornis unicolor
CCCAAAGCATAGGGCCGCCCCTTGGGCCCCCCCTACCACATGTGTCCCCAACCCTTACCTCTGTCCTCCTCCTTCTCACGGCCGCTCCTGCTCCTCAGTGCCCGGCTCCGGCTGCTGCCGTAGTCCCTGGCTTTGTCCCTCTCTGCTGGATCCTTGGAGGTGCTTTTGAACCAGGGTCCATGCCGCCGTCCCCCCGCCGGCATCGTCGCCGCCGCCTTGAACCCACGGCTCAGCTGCATCACCCCCAGGTACGGCAACCCTGGCCCCTCGCCGGCCCCAGGGCCGCGCTGGTTCCCCGGCACCGTGGGCTCCCCGGTAAAGCCCGAATGCAGGAAAACCAAGCTACCGGCCGCCAGGTAAAGAGCCAGCAGCGTGAAGAAACGTACAGGTTTTCGCCGAAAATACCGCTGGAGTTTTACCAATAATTTGGCCATAGCGTCTTCATCCCTCCCCCGGCAGCCGGTGCTGCGGGGGAGCTGCTCCCTGGCCCCAGGGGCTGGAGGTGGCTCCTGGGGG
>NW_010157584.1:20865-26642 GCF_000695765.1 Mesitornis unicolor
TGGGTGCCCCAAAAGTGCAGAGTGAGGCCGTGCAAAGCTATTGCCCGACCCTAAAAAGTCCAGGAGGGCTGGGGGTGGATTTCGATGAACCCCTGCCACCACGGTGGGGGTTTCTCCAGTGCCGGCTGTCACTGCTGTCCCCGGTTTATTCCCCGCGCCCTGGGGGGTGGGCGGACAGAGGGCTCACGGTAGGGAAACGCTGGCTCTGAAGGTGATTTGAAAGCTGATCGGCTGACACAGCTCTTCTCGCTCGCCGGCATCTCCCGAATGGAAACGGCTCCGTCGCCTTTTCAGAGGAAGAATGAAAAGGCCCCAGACGCCTCTTGGGGCCCAAAACGCTGACTGGGACCCTTTGTCCAACACAGCCCCATTCATCTCACTCCTGAGACGACAGATCTCCACCTGCAAGGTAAGGAGAAAGGCACATTTAGGGGAGCATCCTGAATTTGTGCCCCCCCAAAACCCCCCAGCTATGGGGGATCCACTCCGGTCCTGACCGGGATGAAGCCACAGAGACAGCCCCGTGTTGGGGTGCACCGCCTGTCACGGACCTGTCTTATTTTAGGAAAGGAGACGGAAATAAATGGCAAGACAAAGTGCCATTAGTTTAATGGCCTCTATGTTCCTGCCATCTGTCTTCAGTTGATTAAATAAAAAATATTGGTGGAACATATGGCATGAATTATACATAAATATTTTAATTTGGGTTCCCGGAGTGGTTATTCAAATACCTCCGGCTCCACTGGGTGAACTTTCGTGCAGCTGAGGGCTGGGCAGGTGGCACAAGGGGCATCGCTGAGCCCCTGGGGCTCCCCCAAACCACCCCAAACCACCTCCCCAGACACACTGAGCAAAGGCTGAGTAAACTCGAGGTAGCAGGTGAGTAAGGAAACCAGGTGCTATTGAGGGTTTTTGCACCTGCAGGAGAGGAAAAGGGAAAGGAAAGGTGGTCCAAACCCCACTGCAGTGGGCAGGCAACCTGTGGCCCCATCCCATGGCTCTGTGGCCACTTGGCCACACTCTCTGGCCAGTGGGAGTTGGGTGGGCTTGCTACTCACACACCAACCCACCTTCCCGGGGCTTTACACTGGGTTTAGGATGCTGCCGGGGTGTAAATGGGGCAGCTCCAATGTCCCCAGTGTCCCCGGTGCCACTCACCGTCCTTCCCGCCAGGGCCAGGGCCTGCCAGGCTATGGCAAGGAAGTGCGACATATAAAGAAGGGGCTTAAATTACTCTCATTAAGCCATCTGGAGCTCATCCTTCTCCATCATGAACTGCAGAGTCGCAGGTCAATTACTGCACATTTGCATATATTCCATTAACGCTGCTGCTAATTGTCTGGAGGAGATAATGTGCTCGCCTGACGGCTCCCTCGCTGTCTCTGCTGTACAAACAGCGAGCGCAGCAAAAAGAGCGGCACCGATGGTCCCGGTTCTGATGGTCCCGGTGTCAGCGGAGCCTTGGGACACAAGGGGGTGACTGGGGGGGGCATCCAGGATGGGGGATGCTGGTGGCACCCCAAAACACTGCTCCGTGCACCCACTCCCCATGCTGTAAGGATGCAGCAGCAGCAGGGTGCAACTGGGGCTCTACAATCGCTGTGCTGAGGAAATCCTCATTAATTTTCAAGGTTTATCCTCCCCCCCCCCATCCCTGAGCAGAGCCAGAGTGCAGGGAGGTGGGCAGGGGTCCCAGGGGGGGCTGCACTGAGCAGCGTGAGCATCTCTGCGACCGCTGGCGACCGGGATGAATGAAGCATCAATAAATTATACATCTGGGTCTTGTCTCCAAATTGCTCTGCAATTATCGAGCACCAAGGTTCAGTTGCCTTCAAGCACCACCTCACATCTGACCACGGCGACGCACACGGCCCGGCTCACGTGGCTCCCCCAGCACAGGAGAACAATCAGCCCATTAAAAACAGCAAATTAACGAACACAGGAGGAGAAGGCGACCCAACTATCCAATTTCATCACATCATTAGCATTTCTTATCAGAGGGACAGGGAAAGAATAGGGCTTTAATATACAGAGGGACAACATCGAGTCTGATGATCAGGACAGGGCAATGTGCCCAGGGGGCCCTGTCCAGGGCGAGGGGGCTGCAGCGCAGGCACTAACCTCAGTCCTGCACCCTTGGGTGCACAGCACAGCTTCTCCCCCAAAAATATGCTTCTGCTGAGACCTGGAAATGCAGAGGTGTGCAGGGCCAGTCCATGACATGCAATATCCAGTGCAAGGCATGCAGGACTCAGTGCAAGGCATGCAATATCCAGTGCACGGTGTGCAGGACCAATGCAAGGTGTGCAATACCCAATGCATGGCGTGCATGGACCCAGTGCAAGGTGCTCCTGGACCTGCTGTCACCCAAAACCCACCCACTCTGGTACAGGGACCACACACCTTCTCCAAAAGCCCTGTGTCCCTCTGTCCCCACCCCTGGCACCACAGGGTGCTGGCAGGGGGTGACCGCGGCCACCTCAGAGCAGCTCCTGCAAGAAACCTCCCCAGCACCAACCAGTGACACCAGTATGAGTACCCTTGGCACTGGCATCCCTGCAGCTTTCCAGCCTCCATCCCTAGGATGTGCTGGGCTTGGTGTTGTTCCTGGGACAGAATTTGGGCGTCTCAAGCTCCCAGGTGAACCTGCCAACATCATCACCTTCATTCCCACCAAAGTTGATTTTTCACCCTTTCTCACTCTTTAAAACAGAAGCAGCTAATGAGATGCTGAATTCAAATACCAGTACTGCCGGGAAGGAAACTGGGACACTGAAAATTGAGGTTTCTGTCACAGCAGGGCACATCTGGACCATCCGACACAGCTTCCCCCTGGCACTCAGCACCCTTGGGCTGCCCCTTCAAGGGAGCAAGAAGCAGCTGCCTTTAAATCACGGCAAAGTTTATTTACTCAGCCGCTCCCTGACTTAATTCTGCTGAGAAAGGTGTTTGTGCATCCCCTCCCCTGGTTCACGGGTGCTCAAAAGGAGCTGACTCAGAGGATTTTGGGTGGTGCAGCAAGCGGTGGCTGCTCAGGGACTCGGCTCTCCTCTGGGAGCTTTTAAATCCCTTTGTAGGCCAAACCACCATGATGTGCAAAGGAAAAAGTCCTCTCATTTGGGGATTTATGGGCCTGATTTGGAAATCCAAAGTGGATCCACCTGCCGATGGATTTCTGCACGGGTTTCCCAAGAGCACGAGAGGGTTTGTAAATCCTCCTCTGCGTTGGGAATCGATGGAGGGGTTTAGACTGAAATTAGGCAGCTGACTTTCTCATTTATGGGAAAAATCTGGAGATTTACTCATGGTCTCAGTGCTGGACCAGGGAGAGGGGAACCCACAAGCCTGGCTGGGAGGGAATCACAGATCCTTTCCTCCAGAGGGACCAGTTTGCCCCAGTCTAATTGATTAATCCCTGGAAAAGGCCTTGAGATGCGCAGAAATGGGGCCGTGCTAATTGCACATCTTATTAGCGCTCCCTCTGCTCTCCAGAGGATGAAAACCAGCCCCGTTTCTGCCAGGGCCGTGTTAGAAATATAATTATAGATGAGATATAAATGCCGGAATGATGGGCTTGATCCTGCCCTGGGTCATTTCACAGCACCGAGACCAACTGGTCCATGCTATGCAGCACCATTTTATGTAACCAAGCTGATGTAAGCAACTTTAACAGCATTTTTAAATACTATGTTTGCCATTGAGCAACCTGGGATTGCAAATTCCCAGGAAGACCCCAGACTCCTGCCCAGGGACCCCTAAAAGCAAAACAAATGCAGCTGCCTTCAGGCCACTGTTTCCCAGGTAATCCCATGCAGAAGCTCTGTTCACATCCCTGTGTATTTTGCTTTATAATGGCCCAAACGGAGCTGATAAAGGGGTTTTTTTACCTCGCACGCTGCTCCTTCGCATGCAGTTACATCAAAACCCATTCCAGCCTCTCGTAGGATGAATCCCCCCTCACAAGTGTGAAAGTGGCTCATAAAGGAAAATGTTTTAAGCCATGAATCATTTAAAAAGCACATGCCATGCCGCTGAAGGCAGAGGAGGAAATCTTCGGGTATTCTGGAGGTTTAGGCAGGCGGAGGATGGTGGGGAATGGGTGGGATGAGTTAAATGAGCCGGCACAGCAGAGATGCTGCAGTTGTGGTACCCCATATCACCAGCCTGGCTGCAGAAATGTACCCTATAGTACATCATCATCATTATTATTATTATTAGATATTATGATAATATTAATGATAATAATGATCTGCAGCAACCCTGAGCATGTGCTATCTGACTCCCTCCATCAGCGTTATCCCATCTGCCGGTACCTGGGTTCCTTCAGCGGGGCTGGAGAGCATTTGTGGAAGGAGCGGGGAGCTCCCTCGTTTGCTGCCTTGGCTAATTGCATTTGGAGAGCCACCTTTGCTTCCAGCAATAGAAACAAATACCCCAGCACACCCCTTGTCCACTGCATCCCTCCCTGAGCATCCTTACTGCATCCTTCCCCAAGCATCCCCACCACAGCCACCAGCCCCATCCCTGTGTGCAATGCTGAGCAGCTCCTATTTCCCCATTATTTCCACATTTTTCCTTGCGAGGAAAAGCTCTGTTTGGATGTGAACAGCATCAGGCCTGTGTGGGTGGTGATGTACAGCACTATTTGGGAGAGGTGACCCCGGGGAGGTCTCAGTGACACTCAGGGACGCTCCGCAAACTGCCATCCTTGCCCCTGGCACCCTTTTGACACTAAAACCCTGTGGAAAAGGTGATTTAACTTCATTCAGACGATGCTGTGTGTCTGCAAATGGGCTTAACCTAATGAGTTTTAAGACGTATTATATTCGAGGTATTTTATGCCCAGGCTGCAAAATCCAGTTACAGTTTTCAGCACGACTTAGCGAGCTGAGACGCTGCACTGGAGGGGATGCGCACTCACCCGAATGGGGCGAGGAGGAGGATGAGGAGGGCAGGAGGAAGGCAGGGGCTGTCCCCAAGGGAGCCCCGGGTGGATCCCACCCAGCTGCCAGCTCTGCAAAGCCCCCCAGGAGCACCGGCACATTCGGGCCATGATTAATCCCCCCAGAACCAATTTGCCTGTAAACCCACGCTCAGCCCCTGCAGGTCTGCCACGGAGACTCCGCTCAGCCCTCAGTAAGCCGGGATTATACGCAGCACTGGGGCAATTAAGAAAAACAGCCGCAGACAATGCCTTCTGCAGCCTATTTAAATTAATATAGCCAGAAAGATTACTTCTTGCAGCCCTTTGTATGAATCATCCACGGGATGGAGGCACTGCACGGCATCCATCTCCCCCCTGCGCCCTGCAGTGCTGCCGGACCCCCGCACACTGCAGAAAGCCTGGCATAGCACCGACTTTTCCTTGGAGCATCGCCCCGGAGCACTTCCCAAAATGACCCAGCAGAGATGGAGACTCCCAGCCCGGGAGGGGAGCAACGGGCAGCGGGGGCTGAGCAAATCACTGCAAATCCACAGGGAGAGCAATGAGCTCCACAGATCGCAACCCAGCTCCTCTGGGCTCCCCCTAGGATCATGCTAGCGAGAGCCAGCTCTGGTTCCCCTCCCCCAAAATCCCCATCCCACCCCCTGCCCCAGGCTGAGCTCCGGGCTCCAGAGGAGAGCAGCACATCGCGATGGAGGCACTGAAGCACGGACATTTCCATTCCAGCTGCATGGCTCGTGGTGATTGAGGACTTGGTAGCCCCAAGGAAGCCGGGATAGAACCAGCAAAGATTTCCCTTGGGACAGCTGGCCCTCAGGGATTCAGGGGGGAG
>NW_010157584.1:27099-27467 GCF_000695765.1 Mesitornis unicolor
TAAAGGGACCGCAAAGCCAGGAAGTGGATTTGGGCAGAGCTGAGCCATGGGTTGGAGTCACCACCATGGGCGCAGGCCTCTGGGAAAGCCATCCTAAAGCCAAGCAAAACCCCATAGGGAATTCTCCCTGGCCTGTGCATCAACAGCAAATACAATAAATAATTTAAAAAAATGGCAAGTACAATAAATAATAATAATAACTGAGCTGAGCCATGGGTTGGAGTCACCACCATGGGCGCAGGCCTCTGGGAAAGCCATCCTAAAGCCAAGCAAAACCCCATAGGGAATTCTCCCTGGCCTGTGCATCAACAGCAAATACAATAAATAATTTAAAAAAATGGCAAGTACAATAAATAATAATAATAACT
>NW_010157584.1:27634-28118 GCF_000695765.1 Mesitornis unicolor
CGGCATCAGTCCCCAGAGAGGGGAAGGTTGCAGCACTCATAGGTTGGGAGGTTGCAGGTGGGTCTGGGTTAGGCTGCACAGAGGCACCCCAGGACCAAGGGCTTGGTCCCCTCTGCCGGTTTCTGCTTCCCAGCTCCATCGTGCTGAGAAACTTTATTTAATCCTGCCTTCACGGAAGCAATGGTTTATAATGCTCAGCTCAAGGTAACCTTCACACGCTTCTTCAACTGCCTCTGCTATTCCTGTGCACTTTTTTTCTTAAACTTTATATTAAAATATATTACTAAATTGCCAGTACAGGTATCAAAGGAAGAAAATGAATCGGGGTAGCGTATCTGGACGTATTACATCCCCACCACCTTTTTCCTAGGGAAATGCCTTGCCGAGGTTGTTCCTGCACAAGTCTGGGAGAAGGAGGAGAAGAAGGAGGATGAAGGCGAGCTCTCTCCCTGTCTCCCGCTGAGCTCTCTCCCTGTCTCCCCCT
>NW_010157585.1:0-7825 GCF_000695765.1 Mesitornis unicolor
ACATATTTATCTTATATATATATATATTATTAATGAACTCTGAGATTTCATACTCAAAATTGTCTTTTTGAGATGAAACCTTGAAGTCACTAACCGCCTGTAAACAGGAGAACTATGTGTCCTTCTGAAGCTGCCTGGTGTATGACTGTTCTCTGGAGCCAGACAGTAGGCCAGCAAATGTGTGTTATTACCATCAATGGGATGTTGGCAACAGATGTGCATTTTCAGTTTGTTAAGGCTTTACACAGTTCTGGCAATACGTCCATGTTAGTTTTATCTTCTCTTCCTTGACTTCTCTGTATTTTAGACCTGGAATGACTCCCCGAAAACTTGCTTTGAGAGTACAGAAATGTAATTTAGTGCTAAATACTATCAAGTGAAAAGAAATATCTTTTTTGAGGGTTTTTTTTTGCATTTTATAGCTTACTCTTTGGGACTCTGGACATGCTACTATTTATTGGTCTGGAGCGTTACTGTCTAGGTTACAGACACACAGAGGTAGCTGAGTCCTGCACTGTGTCATTGGCCTCAATGTGGCACTACTAATTTTCCAGCAAGAACAGAATGATGCACTTCTGGGGAAGTTACCTTTGATTCTGGATATTCACAGAGGGATTTTGTTACTCTCTGTGTGCCTATGCGAGGAAGTGAACTAAAAAGAGCAAGACCAGTGCAGCTGCAAGACTGTCAAGAGCTGTCTGGATATGGCGTCTGTGCCTATCAATTTACATTAATATTGAAATTGCACATTGCTTTTCATGTTATGAAAATAGCAAATGGTATCGCTAACAGCAATTATTTTTCCTAGAAGGGTACTCTGGAGTGCCAGCACTTTTGGCAAGGATGTGATTTTAGACCACCCAAATCAGACCCTGAAAGTTTGCTCTGGACCATTGTAGAAGAACATTATCTCCCCATTTTCCTGATGAAAAGAAAGAATTAGCCCAATTCTGAATGATTATCACAGGCTGGGGTCACTGCAGTCTTGGGAGTGGGATGACTTCTGGCTTCCCCTGGGGATTTGCACAGCCCATAGGGTTTATTATGGTCACAATTCCCCATCTGAACCTGTTTATTTTTTACCCTACAACAACACAAGGACTAAGCTGCACCAAATCAGAAGTAGTGAACAGTCATCCTCAATGGTGTTTCCATTGGTAGGCAGATGTTGACATATTTAAGGGAAGTGATTGCTGTTGAAAGAGGAAGGGAGGAGGAGTGAGGCTCTCTGGCTCTAGTGGGAGAGTGTGAAAACATGACACCTACCACAGCTGAGAGTACGTCTATGGTGAACTGCTGACACACCATTTTTATAAGCAATTAGGAATATTTTGTCACAAAATGTTCAGAGCAAATGGATACCAACATCCATTTCTCCAGTGAAGGCAGACTCTGAGAATGGTTTGGGCTTCTGTTGAGCAAGGAGGAAATTGATTAAAAAATAACACGGAATTCACATATTAATTAAAACCAGTCAGCTCTGTAATTGGCTACATAATCCAATATTTCATGTTAATGAAACCCACTAGGAATGCTGATTGAGTGTTCCAGTTGGTACTTCTATGTTAAATAACTATTTGCACAGGAAAATTAAAGCCAAATTCTTTCAGTGGGCCACTGGCATAATACGGAAGTGTCCCAGCTGACGCTCGTACTATCCATAATACATTAAACTCAGGTTTTAAATACGTCAGCTTCAAGTTAGAGGAAAACATGATCGAAACGGTTCTTGTCATGCAGCAACAAATGTGTCTTGCATTTTTATACAAAAAGTGTTTCGATCAACCACTAACAGGCCAAGAGACAGAGTAATCTGTGATTTTGTAGGTTTAACAACAGGCTTTCTCTGATCAGGAAGTCTCTTGAATATTAATGTGAATTTTAAAAGGGTGTAACTTTAAAAGTTACATAATAAAAGTTAATATTAAGCCTTTATTTGAGCATGCTGATTCATAGTTCAAATAGTATCCATTTGATGTGTAATTTACGTCTAAACAAAAATGAATGAAACTCATTAAAGGCTGTTCTCATGTCTAATAAACATGTCAAATAGTCTCTACCCCAGTTTAAAAGAATTTCAGATTCACTGCAGAGAGTGACTCCTCCTGTAGAGAAGATCCTTCTTGCCCTGCTCTTTGTATCTCCAAAGTTCGATTTCAGTGTCAGGAAAATTAATCCTGGTGCTAACTCTCCAAATAAAATGGTCAAATTATTTCATTACAGTGTAATGGGATAGTTTCTTTTAGACAAACAGATACGATGTTTCAGACAGTGTGTAGTTTAAGCTGCCATTCAAACTAAGAAAACACTTCCAACATGGTGTGGCCCTATCTTAATTTATTAGCGGTAGCAGAACTGTACGTTATTATTGCTGACAAGCTGTGCTAATATGCAAAAGAAATAGATAAAACACTCGACAGAAAATGAAAAAGAAATTTAAATGTTCCAGTTTGAGAAAAGAAAGAAGGAAATCTTTTGCTGCTTTTAGTAGATTGCTGCATGTCTGTATATGTGTGTTCAGTCAGGCTTATCAGAATGTCTTTTGAAAATGGCAGATATTTTCTGACCAGCTTAGGTTAGGAAGCTTAATTCTTTGTTAGAGTTAGGAACAAGTAACTTGAAATAAGTGTTACAATGATAGCTTGCCTGTGATAGAAATAAGTCTCACGTCTGGAAGGGAAGTGGTTCCATTCCCATTAGGGATTTTCAAGATACCTAATGATGTGGCATTCTGTGATATTATACCTCCAAATCAGGGCACTTTTTTATTCATATGAAGGGTCTCTGCTGAGCCTGTGGTCCCTTCCCTCAAGGTCAGTAGTGCATTCCTCTAAATGTGTTTTGGTGAGCTTGGGCTACTTAAGAGCATCGTGAAAATTTAGTCCTAGTTGGGATACAACGTCAGAAGTTTTGAGAGCACTTTGGTAACTACCGTGTCCTGGCCTACTGTCGGTCAGTGCTGTGCCAGGACCCAGGTGGGCAGCTGCAAGTTCCTAGTATTGCCTTCCAAAGGCCCAGTTTTGACCTTCCTGTGGCACAGGACCCTCAGCAGATTGGCAGTACAATCATCACCACAGCCATGCGTACATCATGTTGTGAGAAAATAGGCACCTCCAGGGTGACTGCGAAAGCTCTCCTTACCATTGTTTGAGATGGTGTTTTCTTTCCCTGTCTTCACTTACTTAGGCAGCTTAGCAATTAGCCCAGTGTGGAATCATGCCGTCATCTTAGCGTGGTGTACTTCCACTGGAGGGTGGTACCCTCACTTCAGACAGACAAACAGAAAGACAGGCTGTCCCCTGTACTGTTCAAAATACGTATTGTTTTTGTATTCTGAGCTGATAAAACTAATTGCATTTGTTTTCTCTGCAGATGAAGATTTGCCCCATCCACATGCTTTCTGTAAGAATCATACAAGCTAAGAACATCAAGTCAAGAGACCTGTGTGAGTTGTAGTTTGGTTGTGGTTTTAGTCACCTCCAGAGTTTACACAGTGAGCAATGTTCCTGAGTTGTGAAGGTATACGAGCAGTGTACGTAAAGCACAGTAATAGAAGTACTAATGCCAGGGCTATAATTAGATAAAATGCCCGAGGTATCATTAGATTGGAGGACATGTCTAGTGGCATTTCAGGCAACTGGTAAAAAACAAGAGTCCCAGATGAATTTTCTGGGCCAACAAGGGAAGGTAGGTAGGCAATCAGTAAGTATGCTTTGAGTTGTTTGGTTTTGATGTCCATAATTGGTATAAATCACATAAAAGTATAGACTGGAATTTTGCCACACAGGTTATATATTTAGGGACCTTTTATTGAAATATGTCAATTACAAACAATAATCAGAGGTAAATTAGAGAATTGAAAGCCTTCTAAAATCCAGTATCATTCAGGGTATTTGCTGTTCTCAGATGTTTAATTATATTGATAATTGCTGGTTAAGGAGGGCTTCTGCCGATCCAGCTCTAAGCACATGCTGAACATGGAGGCAAACCACACTTTTCTGTGTAGTTTTGTATTCAACTTTCTTTAACTCATCATCTCACCCTCACAACCTCCTGTGGCTCCTTCTCAAGGTGTACTATGGAACAGCCATTCAGCTGCCATTTTTGGTAGAAGTCTTCCCTGGGTTCCTCTGTCAGGACAGAGACCTTGAGCTACCTTTTCTCACACTCTTGAAACCTCTGGCCTGTGTATTCCTCTAGTGAAAAATGGGATGTTCAGCCAAAAAAGCATCACTTCACAGCGAGTTACAGCTGAGACCATTCATATCTCACCATGCAGGGCCAAGCACAACCTTGGCCAAGCCTGGATGTGAGAGAGACCAGAGGGAGTGAATCCCCTGTTGATTGAGTAACTGCCTGCCAAAGGGCATCCTGTACTCTTATGTTAAATACCACGTAGCAACGTCCAGAGATGGACCCTAGGAAGGTGGTAGTGTGACAAGGCCAGCATTTCTGAGTTTCAATGATCTCTTCTATCTACTCTATTGAAGGGACAGTTCCACTTTCCTGCCAAAACCTTGCGGGGCATTGTTATTCACTGCTTGATACCAGTCTGAAGTATTTAGGCATCTCGGGCTGCAGTAGACATCTTCAGTCAAGTCCAGACTCCAGCTCTGAAAGACATCACCTTGGAGATTTCCTTTCACACCGTTGTCCAGCTTCACAAAGTAAATGCGCTTCCCCACCCTGGCTCTTCCCAAAGGACGGCTCCTCGAGGCACTGACTGCACTAACCATAAGGATTAGATGTAGGCTGGAAGTGAGATGAAGATTTCCGATATGCTCACGCCCTTGTATTCCTGGGCCCACACCGGCCTTTAGCTGCAACAGATCTTCTTCCCTAGTACCTAACATTTCTAGACAGCCGTCGTGCTCCTCTGCATGTTTGTGTTGCTACACTAAGCAAGCCAGTCTCCTCTGATCTTCTCTGTAATATGCATTCTCCTTTCCTGTAATCATCCTAACAGCCCTTTTTGACACTAGCTCTAGTTTCAGTTAAACTTTTTTAACATTGCTGGCTGGAATTGTAGGAAATATGCCTGATGAATGGTCAGTGGGGTCTTTTATGCCTCTTTCTCTTCACACGGGAAACACGGCTCTTAGTGTACTTTGTGCATGTGTACGTTTGCAATTTGTAGTTACCCAGGAATTAGATGGTTTTCCTTGGTTGCTTCCAACCAATGGTCTCTTTGCTTATTAAAAAAAAAAAGTAGTAATACTTATTAGTCCCCAGAATCATGGCCTTGCTCTACCCTTCATCTATAATATTGGCAAAAGGTTTTTAATTTTTCTCTCCTGCAGTGTCTGCATCAGACTGCTATGTGCGTTTGTGGCTGCCATCTGCTTCAAGTGGAAAGCTTCAGACCAAAACCATCAAGAATTCTGACAACCCGGTCTGGAACGAGACTTTCTACTTTAGGATCCAGAGAGAAGTTGAGGTAGTAAAAATATTTTAAAAATCATTATTTTGACTAGCTGGGAATCCTCAGTTAACACCCTGTTGATCAGCTGTGGTAAATAACCGAAGAAAATGCTTGTGTAACAGAATTTGCAGCTGATTGGTTAGCATAAAACAGTCGGCATATGCAGTAGTGTTCCCCTCAGCTGGTTATAGACATTGGTGACATAAATGCCTACATCTGAGCTAGTCCAGATTCCTTTTGTGGTCATAAGCAGGAATAAGCACTGTTGTAGCATGCTTCATCTGGGCTATTTTGGATGGTTGATTTAGAGTTTTCCCAACTCCTTTTGTTGTCATATTACAGGAATAAGCACTGTTGTAGCATGCTTCATCTGGGCTATTTTGGATGGTTGATTAAGAGTTTTCCCTCCACTGGTCGTAAGGAAAGGGTAGAGGAGTTGCTGTGGTGTAAACAGCAAATTTAATCTTGCCCTAAGCTGTGTAGTTAAGAGAATTTTGGGGATGAAGAAACTGAGTGTGTTCTTTGAGCTTTTGGGTTATCAGTGTGGTGCAGAGCACTGACATCTTTTCTGTCTCAGAACAGTGGGAGCTCTCTGTTATAGGTAGTTGTCTTCTATTTCATGATACATTTCCCCAGGTTGGGTTTAATGATGGTGTTCACATTAGCAAACTCCTGAAGGAAAGCATATGTTTATTCTTACCACTGTGCTAATCAAGCAGCTGCAAAAGTCTGTATTAATTCTTTTGTTTCTGTGTAATAACAGCTCAATGAGTGTTATTATTGATTTTCTTCTACTACCAGAACATTTTAGAATTGGCAGTGTGTGATGAAGATCCACTCACCAAAGATGACATGCAGTTCACAGTTCTTTTTAACATTGCTAGAATCAGACCCGGAGAGACTCTCCGTGAGACTTTTGCTTTGAAATCAGAGGTAAGGACTGAAAATACAAGGAGAGATCAGCAAGACCTCATTGTCCACATTGACTTCCATGTTAAGTGGCGTCTGGGTCTGCATAAACAGATATCCTTATATACATACCATTATCAATATCTCACAGAAACAGATACCATTGTGCTGAATTTTTTTGCTTCATTAATCTCTCCTCACAGATTCAGAAAATGAAGCAACTTCTCTGTCACGCCCACCATCTCTGGGGAGGCAAAATAAGTTAACAGAGAGCATCTGTAAATAGTAATTTTTCTCTCTTATAATCCAAATAAATAACTTTCTCACCTTTCGGTTTTATTCCACTTCTGCCATGCTTAGAGGACATTTCCTCATAAATGGCAACTTTTTATTAAAAACATGAAGACAATCCACACACCACTTGAATTAAATTATTCTTTCAGGCTTCTTCTGTTGGTGTTCATGCTGGGTGTACTTGTTAGGTGGTTCAGATTTCCTAGCCCATAGTAAAGGGATGCCTGTTCTGCCAACATCTTTGGTATTCTGTTAAGGAGCCCATGAAAGAAACTTGTCCAGAGAACAAAGCTGGGACAGGTCTGTGAGAACTCCTGGGCTTGTCTGAACTGTGGCTGAGGTACTGGTACATGATCCTTGCAGGAAGGAGACAGCCCATACACAAAAGAACAGCTACTTCCCAAATGCTGAAAGCTGTTCACATGGATCTTCCTTGTGACTCTGCAGGCTGGTGCCATGCACCTCTCAGCCAGTGGGTGAGTCCCTGGGAAGTATAATGATTCAATAACCCCCTCAATCTGGAGTTCTCTTGCCTACTTTGCTGGACTCAGCATGAATGTGATTTAAATGGTTTGTACTTGGAAATGACACTGGCATCAGTCACATTTGTTGTTGGGCTTCAATACTTTCCCCCCCTGTGCACACCATCTTTGCAGTAAGCCATCATATTTCTGTTTCAGTCAAGCTTTGGAAATATGTGTAATTCTACATATTCCACAATGGGACAATATTAATCTTGCTTGCCTTTCACAAGTGTGTGATTTCCATTGCAATCTCAGCTTTGGAAAGAGGTAACACACAGACTTTTTTGGTAACATTAGCAGAAGAGATGTCAGCTTTTTAGGTGTGACTGTACTGCCCAATTCTTGCAGCCTCCAATAATCCATATTTATTTTACACTTTTATTTTTAGAGAGAGAGGTGCACTAAGAAATGGGAAAGTTTGGAAGTGGAATTCTGGATGGAAAGAATGTGAGTAAAATTCCAAACCTGAAAGGCATAAATCTGCTAGGGAGTAATAATATCTCGGAGAAAGTGGAACTCTTTCCAGCTCTTCCTCCCAGCAGTGAGCTAAAATTACAGTTTCAAGCTTTGTTTTACTTTAACTCCCCAGATAATTCTGCTTTTCAGTGTATTTTATACAAATCTTACCTTCTGTTTGACATATAGTAACATTGGCTTGATGTGATAACTTGTAACA
>NW_010157586.1:0-45713 GCF_000695765.1 Mesitornis unicolor
GCATCGGCAGCAGTGGGTTAGCGGACGGGTGTGCGCACCGGCGGGGCCCTGCGGGCAGGGCCTCTTGCTCCCAGGGCCGACACCTGCCTCAGCCACGCTTCCCGAGTACAGCCCGTAAGTCTTACCTGGTCAAAAGCAAACCGTGTTTCTGAAGGGAACAAGCAGAAATTCCCAAGGGGCGGTACGTGTTGAGAGGGGTGGGGTGTGAACTGCTGGGAAAGGTATCTGGGGAGAAATAAAGCGGGGCCCTGCGGGCAGGGCCTCTTGCTCCCAGGGCCGACACCTGCCTCAGCCACGCTTCCCGAGTACAGCCCGTAAGTCTTACCTGGTCAAAAGCAAACCGTGTTTCTGAAGGGAACAAGCAGAAATTCCCAAGGGGCGGTACGTGTTGAGAGGGGTGGGGTGTGAACTGCTGGGAAAGGTATCTGGGGAGAAATAAAATAGATTTTTAAAAAATAGCCTGCAACCTCTTTTCATGCAGGAGACAGGGGACAGCTGTTGGACAGCAATGCCCTGTGTGCAGCTCGGCACAGCCTCCGTGTAAGAGCAGAGATACTGAAGGGCTCTGCTGTCTGTTAGGGTTCTGCCTGTGCACCACAAACTCACCTATTTTAGGTCAGCCTTTGAAAACCTACAGCACCACACACTAAATGGTAAACAGGTCATCCCAAAACAAAACTTCTAAGGATAGCCATTGCAAAGTCAAACACTTTTCTTAGAACTGTTTCTAAAGCACATACACACTTGCATTTACAGCCATATAAATTACATTAGTTGCTAATTAAATAAGCACTTCTCTAAAAAGAGGCTTCAGCAAAATTCTGTCAGCTTTATTTGCGATTTCTCTACAGAAGGTTTATTCTGATAGAAACCAAGGCTTGAGTTCAGCTGAAGGCACATTAAACTCATGGAAGCATAGCAAGGGCATAAAAAAAAGCAGCACTGTTGGGGTTGCCTCTCCTAAGCACCAAGTAAGAAAAAAAAAACAAACCATACAAAGTCTTTTAGCTACTGTTGCCTTCCAGGAAGTGGTGTGGTTGCCAAGTAATAGGAGATTGAAATGGGGATTGCAACCAGGAGCTCTAGAAGGCTGAAACGGACATTTCCATGTCTCTAGAATAATGTCATTCGGCACTTTATTCCCATATGTTCTAGAAGTTCAATTGCTTTAGTGTAATAATGCCTTCAATTTAGAGGATATTGCTAAAATAAAGATTTAACTAAACTTTTGTAGCCCAGTTTTACAAGACAAACATGGACATTTCAACCCTTATGTCAGAAAAAGAGCTTACTCCCTTCTTTTTCTCTTCCCTATTGCCACAGGCTCAGACCTACCAAAAAAGCCCAGAAAAACAAATCCAAATCAAGATGGTGTCTATCAAGGACAAAAAACTATGAACGTGAATCATTCTTTTCAAATTCTTGTAGAGCAGCTTTTCTCTTCAGCATTACATTTAAGGCAAAGTAATGCACATACGAGGTTTACCCGACTTTAACAGCAGTCATAGCCATGTATCTGACAGTGAAAAACAAACTCAAAGCTGTGTGTACAATAAATATTATTGGCTTAAGACTAAACATATCCATGTAATATGGTAGACAGTAGTACAGATATTGGCGAAATATGCAAAAGGTGCTTAAAATACTCTGATGTAAAAGATAAACAAGAGCATACCATAAGAAGCTTAAAAAGAAAAGGGAAAGAAGAGAGAGAGAATTTGACAGAAGACCATCCATAAAGTTTTAAACTTCTTTGAAGAGAGTAGGATGATCAAGGATTGTAGGCATGGACCACATAAATAGTTACGGAGGAGAACAAGCCAAGTTTCAGATAGTTAAACAGTGTAGCACACGCAAAGAAGTAAAATAATTGCAAGAAAGAAAAAGAAAAGCAAACAAGGAAACTAAGCAAAGAAACTCAAACATTACAGCATGGAAGGGAAACAAAAATCAGATCTGTTTTATGTTTGTGTTTACAGTGTGTTTAACGTGTGACTGTCCAGGCATATAATCAGATCTTACATTTTCACCATCTGAAGTGTTTTCTACCTCTATGAAAAGCAGTCTGTGGAGTGATTAGAAAAAGAATGAGAACCAGTGCCAGCAGGGATTGGAGTGGGCTAGTGACAGTTAACTGCTATCGTGAGATATTGGGCAAATCTCTAGTGGTTGTAGACTTGGGAACTCCATTTCATCCGGTGGGTACCTCACACAGGCAAAGCTGTCTCACCTCACAGACTTCAGTTTCCTCATATCTTTGAGAAGAGTTCTCTCAGCTCTTTATCAACTGCTGAAAAGCAGCATGTAAAAGTTAAACCTACGATATTTTTGTTGTGGTTCAGTTCACTATGTGCAATATTGATGTATTTCCAGTCAACTGTGATTACTTGGGGACTCTCAAAAGTATGAAATGTTTTAATTGGCATTGTGTAACCTTAATTGTATCTTTAGTACATAAAGTAACTATAAGCCTCAGAAGAATGAGTACAAAGAATTTGGAGTGTACTGCTGGCTGGGAAGAAGAAGAAATGCATACACACTTTTAATGGAATTTTGCATGTCAAATGTGAGTCCCTTACTACTCAAGCCAAGGATTGCTATAGACAGACTTTGCCATTTTATCCTGGGTTATTCAATCTGAGCCACATTCAAAGCATTGCACTTCTGCTTGTTATTTTGATATATCCTATAAATTATTCTGTTATTCCCCCTTGATTTGATTTAAGTCAAGTTAAATACAAAAGAAGTCCAACGTACAGAGGCCATGAAGAAAGCTGCCTTAAGCAAATCAAGCAATAGCAGCCTAAAAGAGAAGTACTCCAAATAAGGAATATCTGATTTGTAAGATAGTATATAAACTATTTATATTTTATAGTTCATCTGAAAGACTATTGTTTCCCCGCATCACTGAAGTGATCAAAGAAGAGGGGTAGGAATAGAATTCCTAGTTTGTTTGGGGTTTTTCATGCAATGCAGAATGTAAATCGCATATATTACTTTACAACAATAGGACACCTTACATACGAAGCTGTTAACAAAGCAGTCAACTTGTTTTGCTGGAATGGAAACCATAGCACAGCCTGTTCACATTAATTATTTTCGTTGTTTTGCCCTGAACAAACTCTTAGCTTTTTATTTTATCCATATCCAACTAAATATGGTTGCTATTGGGCTGGCTGCGGTGCATACCTTTCTCCACTCTGTTTGGCATCTCTTCAGCCAAATACTGAAGCTAAATCTTGGGAGTTTTTCTTTTCCTTATGAAAATAACACCTAACTTCTCACAGGCACAACACGGCAGACACTTTGTGAAAGCTTCAGTCTTTCTCATCAGTCACAGGTTAAGCATGTAGTGACTTCATTATTTCTCTGGAAAGGCTGGATTCAGGAAGCAGACCCATTTAAGCAATTCTTGCACTCAGAGAACTCAGGGGAAGTAATTCAGGCTATGAGACAGGGTCACGTAGGCTTGTGTGTCTGCAAATTGTAACCCTCAAGGATTTTCTTCATCTCAGTGTAAGTCATGTACTTGATGCTACAGAATGGACTGTCTGGTACAGACCTTATGTATGCTGGTGTTACTTTGTGCTTCAGCATCCATTTCTAAATTCACTTCAGTTTATTTACTTGCAGGGTCAAGCACATTTCAGTGGTTTACGACAGTTACCAAGAGCTGTCATGCAAAGCTCTTCTGGTATGTTTTACACACACGTACTTGTGCACACCCTGTGAGACACGCTGCCTGAAGTAAATCTGCCGTAGTTGCCTCCACAGCACTGCAAACAAGTTCTGCCTTATCTGTTGGCCACTTCATTCTGTATATAAATTTGGTTACTTTTTCCTTTCTTCTCTTTTACTGCTTAAACATTTTCACTTGAGAAGCATGTTTATCTAAAACACATATGCAATTCTTTGTAATGTCAAGGACTGTAATCCTCAACAGATCTGTGTATTCTTCCAGAATCAAGTCCCTCTCTCATACTATAATCCATCATATTCATACTGATACGGTTCTTGGGTTCTCTTTGTATATACTTAACAATAAAAATATTTAATGAAAATGTCAATTGCAGTAGATTTTCCATCCAAGTTTATGTACTTCAGAATAAAATTGAAAGAGATTTTCATTACGTCTTGCAGTAGTAAATAAGTTATTCCGAGACAGCAGCTCTATAAACAGTAAGCAATAATCTCTTATTGAAAAAATATATTAGCCTTTTTTCACTGATAATCTTACATGAAACATTCTTAACGTTTCCAACAAACTCTCTACCAGTTTTCCATCCTCCATATGCTCCTACTGCAATTTATAGTATTATAGATATCCAGTGTCTCTGGGCTTGTTATATGCAGTGCAGCAGCAGATTTCTGCTTCTCCAATTTCAGTGCAATGCAGTTTGCTTCTAGGAAAATTCAGAGGCACAGCACTACCCCATCCAGTTCTCTCAGGCTCTTCTCCAGACAGGAGGAGTTAAGTTGCTTTCCTGAATTTTAGATACACACTTGCAGTACTTATTACCAAGATTTAATTTTCTTCTAGTGTGAAAAGATGTTGTGACGCATAAGAATGGTGGTCATCATTTTGAAACCTGAGATTTAAAGCCCAGGTCTTGCTGACAGACAGTTGTCCCTGCTGCGTGACTCAGTCCGTGTTCATCGACTCATTTGCTGTTTTGGACCTTGGCAACCCGTTTGTTTGCGAATGCACTACAAGCCGACTGAAAAAAACAACATAAAATAAAATAAAAATCACTAAAGCCACATGGTTTCAAAGTGATCCCTGTTAAATTGTATCTGATAGTTACATTTTATTAGGTAACCACACAGCTGTGTTACTTCCCTGGAGTTGGAAATGTATCGGAGGGATAGCAGTTAGGTGCCCATTAGAAGGGCTGAGAACCTGGGTAAAGTTCCTTGCATCACAGACAGCACTTAGAAAGCTTCAAATGTGCTCATTCAATGGGTATAACACCATATACTGAGAACATCAAAGCATTAAAATAGTTCTAGAATAACGTTTTGTAAATTTAATGTGGAGATGCTGAACTGATGGGTGCCACCTGCACAGTGAACAAATACTCAGTCTGGATAAGCATTATTGGAGCTCCAACAGGGAAAAAAGAAATCTAGGCTTTAATTTGTTGCTATTTGAACAGTCATTCCTACTTCATAGACAATAAATACAGCACTTTGATTTATACATGTATTCTATTTTTGAAACCTAACCAGACTGGTTTATTTGGTTTATTTTGACTTTCTGAAAGTCTTAACCACAATAAAATCTATTCAGGTACTACAGATTAAAAATAACAAAACATAAATAGCTCTTTCCTGAAAAAGATTTTTAGAACCAAGCCTGAATATATAATTGCCCAGCTGCAGAAAACTTTTTTTTCTTGTACCTGATACGCAGCTACGTGAAGAGGCTGCTCATGATTTGGCATGACC
This sequence comes from Mesitornis unicolor, assembly GCF_000695765.1. Taxonomy (NCBI): domain Eukaryota; kingdom Metazoa; phylum Chordata; class Aves; order Mesitornithiformes; family Mesitornithidae; genus Mesitornis; species Mesitornis unicolor. The sequence goes on from NW_010157586.1 coordinate 5,449, forward strand.
TCAAGCTGTGTGTTATTCTGTCTTTCCGTGGACAGTTTCTAGTGTGTGGTAACTGAACTGCATTCAATTCCTAGTTTCTCCAGAGGTTCTTAGTTGTAATAACGTACATAAGAGTGACAGCAAAATTTCAGTTTTCTATGGACAATCACGAGTATTGAATCAGCGATAGGGTGAAATGGAAGGTGTGTGCGTGCAGATGGGTATCTCAGTATCTCTCTTTTTGACATCGCTCAACTTTTATCAAAGGTAGCTTGTAAGAGACAAGGGAATCAAAAGCAGTCAAGCCAGAGCATCTATCCAAGCTGCTCTCCAGCACTGCTATTCCCAGATAAATCGAGACTAATTAGAATATAGGTCTATGGTTATAAATTCCTGGAGTATTTCAGAGGTTTGATGTGTCTAGCAGGAAGCCAAAAGTCCATTTTAGCCATGTGCATCCATTCATGTACTAGGATAAATGGAACTCAGGTACTGAGAGAATGGAAATTTACTGGATTCTGTTATAACAAGATATGCAATGTAAGGGGAAAAAACGTATTTGGCTTTCAGCACAAGCCTATTTATCCATTGTCTTTCAAGTTCATCTCAAACATTCAGATAAACAAAGATAGGTGATCAAAGGCATACATTACCTTTGGCAAATATACCCATGTTTTAGCTAGCCTTTGATAATTTGTACCTCAATGGCATATACAGCAAATTGTGCTTAGAAGGGTATAACAATTAAATATTATGTTGTCAGCACATAACTTCAGAAACAGTAAACTGATGAAAATATAACAGTGACAGATTTTTATTCTTAAGATGATTAAGCTTGGTGCAGTACAAGTGTAAGTTCATAACAGGTCTGTACAAAGCATGCCGGTACGCCGTATTTCAGAGCTAGAATAAGGTGCACTAGTGAAAATGTCAGTATATGCTAATGGCCTGCATCTCTGTCACAGGTATTGGCATTACTCCTGTCAGCAGCAGACCGCATCAGGAGATTTCACCAGGTGATGCTCTGTAGGACAATACACCAGTGTGGGTATGCTGTTTAAAAACTAAATATTGTATATAGTTTATTTAGTCTCTCATTATAAAAGGTGGGGATGTTTTTGTCAGATGTTTAATGTCATTTGTTAAGGATTATTTGTTGTTGTTACAACTTCATTTTTCTTGGACTGGACAGTGGTAATTGGATTGATTATATGCATCAAGATATACTTTTCCTCCAATGGAAAAGTCAATTCTATTTAATTTTGGTCTTATTTTTATATATCTTTAAGAAAAATTATTTTTGCAATATAATAAAAACCCAAAACAATGCTATGAGCAAAACAACTAAATTGCTTGAACAGTAATTAGCAAAGACATCAGGTCAAAGGAATGCAAACATACAAGTCTACTGCTATGCCTGACTGCAAAACTCCAGCATGCTGTGTTAGTAGATTTGTTAAATCTTTCAGCAATTGCAGAGAAATGAGTATCGACATGCCTGGCTGTACCCGAGTATTTTTAATACTCTCAAGATGTGTATCTAATACTCAGATGTATTCAGATTAATTTATTCAGACATTCCTTAAATTCAAACATATTTCTGGTGGAGACAGAAGCTTTCTATTAGCAACGAATTATGCAAGGCTTGCTTCTGTGTCTCACCTAAACAGAACAGTGACATAAGAACTTAAGTAACTGCTAAAGCATTACTGCTGAGGCATCAGTTTTATTTGATACTAAGGCCAAATTAAAAAAAAAGAATCTTTTTTGGGGACTAAAGCTCTGTTTTTCATAAAGTAAGCATTGCTAATGTCTTTGAGTTCACATAGCCTAATTCTATGTTCACAGAATCACACAATATCAGGAGTTAGAAAGGACCTTGAAAGCTCCCCCAGTGCAACCCCTGCCACAGCAGGATCACCAGAGCAGTCACACAGGAACACGGCCAGGGCTTTGGGTGTCTGCAGAGAAGGAGACTCCACAACCTCTCTGGGCAGCCTGGGCCATGCTCTGCCACCCTCACACTGACAAACTTTGTCCTCATCTTCAGCTTGAACCTCCTGTGCTCCAACTTGGGACCATTGCCCCTTGTCCTGGCATTGGCCATCCCAGAGCAGAGCCTGGCTCCTTCCTCCTGACACTGCCCTTTCCAAATTGATCCCCATGAATGAGGGCACCCCTCAGTCTCCTCTGCTCCAAGCTAAAGCTCACACACTAAGTTTTAGACAGGAAATGAAAAAAAGGGTATTTTTTCCCCTAACTTATGTATAGTTGAAGGGAGGGAAAGGAATAGCAAATTCTTGTTGCCAGTGTATAATATATATTTATAATTCCAACTCGGTGTTTGATAACTTCAATATACCACCATTTTAATTCTTTTATATATGCCATGCTATTATCTTCACTTTCAATAGAGTATTACTTGTGGTATTATAGGGTCAGTGGTGCTCCGTGATGGTTCTGTAATTTAAGTAAAGTTAAATCTTTCATGAGGCAAGTAGGGCAAAACCCAAAAGCATTATTACTATCTGAGGAGGATCAATTGCTGAGTCATCTCCCCAGGACATACTTACAGATACACCTCTTTTAAGACTGCTTTTTGAAAATAAACTAAGGTGGATTTTTATCCTCTGCTAGTGAAGGCCATACACTGAGTAAGAAACTGTACGACCAAAGGTACCTTACACTGGTGCAAGCTGTCTTCAGATAAATGCTTTATGCCAAAGTTTCTCATGCTTGACACAGCACACACTGGGTAAATTCTCTGATTTTTTGTAGCTTTCAGGATTACAGACTTCAAAATTAGCCATTTTAACTAAATACTTGGGTGAAACATTCAATACAAAGCAACAAAGTCATTTCCCCAAGTAGTGGATTTTGATTTATCAAGTTTTCAAGTAGGGTCATGCTCTTAGCTGACAAGAATGCAAGCATTTGCATTTCCCTCCCCAAGCTTTGTTTGGCATTTGGTATCATACAGTCAACTATGCTTATTCTTAAATATGCATTACTGATTGTAGACACAGTTTTGTTCACAATAACTATTGCATATTTTTAAAAGCAAGTTTCCAGAACATTTGAAATATAGGATACTTTAAATATATTGTAAATTAATGTCACACCTTACTTGTTTTTATCTAGGACAGTTCAGCCTATTTTATTTGAAACTAAAGGTCTAACCTCAGGTTTTTAGTGCCATCATCTTGTAGTAAACCATATTACGAAGACTGTTTACTTTTATAACCTTATTTGTAATTACTACACTTCACCCTTCTAGAACTGTGCTTTCCTACCCATGTTCATGTGGCTCAGAGAGATGTAGGAAGGCAAGATTTAGCATCGAATCCTTAGGACATAAGAATTTTAAAAAATCGTTACCTGTCAGTATCAGAGGACAGGATTTACTAGATATAGTAAACTGCCTATTAGGAAAATGGCTGTGAGAAAGAAAAATAATCTCTTCCAGATGCACCTGGCATTGTGCTTTACTTCCAGATTCTCTCCAAGGTGGACCATCACTTTTAAGTGCCCAAATAAGTAACTATATTGTGCCAAGCCTTAGTGCAGTTTTGGTTCCATTTGAACACACCTTAAAGCAGCTTCGCATATTTGCATATTATCAATGCAAAGCTTTAGCATCATGTGTAGTGATCTGTCCTTGCAATATTCAGAGTGGTGAAATCTGATACTACAATATATGAAAGTAGTGAGTGTTACCACAGTAAACTCTAAGAAAGATGTTGAGTTACTGTATATGCCTTAGCCAGTATTTTATATCTAAAACATGGGATTTAAGAAGCCTCCATTTATCAAAAGGAATCAGAGGTGGCAGCTAGTTTATACATTTGAAAAACACAATGAAATCTTATATCTAAGTGACCAAGTGGTAACACAGGCCTATTCAAGAAGAGTTTCCATCTCTGTAGGAAGTCTTTGAGCATGGGTAAGAAACAGGATCTGTTCTCATATTTGATACAATACAGCTACAATATACCCCAGTTCCTCTGGTATCTGTATGAAAGTAGTGAGTTGTTACCACAGTAAACTGTAAGATGTTGAGTTATTGTATATGCCTTAGCCAGTATTTTATATCTAAAACATGGGATTTAAGAAGCCTCCATTTATCAAAAGGAATCAGAGGTGGCAGCTAGTTTATACATTTGAAAAACACAATGAAATCTTATATCTAAGTGACCAAATGGTAACACAGGCCTATTCAAGAAGAGTTTCCATCTCTGTAGGAAGTCTTTGAGCATGGGTAAGAAACAGGATCTGTTCTCATATTTGATACAATACAGCTCATCTAAAATCATAGACTTATTTATTTCGTATAGGCCATGTAATTCTTTTGAGTATTTAACTTCAACATGTGGAAAATGCTAGTTTCTCTTAGGGATAGGAAATAGACCCAAGTGATTAAAAATCTTCTGGTTGCTTTTCCTGGTAGTGTTTTGTTGCTTGTTTTTGTAGGAAGTTAAGAATTCTCCGAGGAAAGCTCTAAGACGTTTGTGTGGCTTTGTGAGCAATGGAAAGAATTTGCAACAAAATATGCTCCTGCTAAGTAGTGATATGGAGCAATAAAGAATTAAATAGCCAAGAAGTAAGGATCGCTAAAACTCCCTTTCTATAAAATAACATTTCCTACAGGAAAGTGGAACAGCTCTAAAGCAACTTATATGAAACATTGGAGATTATGCTTGCCAAGGAAGCCTACCTCGGAGCTTGGCAAAACGCCTGTATGTTCCAATTACCTTTACTTTGCAGTTTGAGTTCTTGGTAAGAAGGTGCTACCTGGAAGTAGCCAGTACTGAAGTATTTGAGAATTCTGAGTAAATTCAATTGTTCTACTGAGTGAGAAGCCTAAGCAGTCTTTAAAAAAACCAAGAATATACTGAAAATAGCGTCCTATAGAAGACAACAAGGATATAAAACGCCAGGTAGCCAAAGTTGAGCAGTATAATAAACAGTTATTAATAATAACAATTATTTTCTTATGAAAATAGGTATTTTTCACATTGAACACTGCATTTCTTAGTCAGGGAAAACAAAGAAAGCAGTTTCAAGAAAACTTTTATCAGAGAAAGAATATAGAATTACTCTTTTACAGTAACTTGAAGCAGTAGAAACGCTTTCAAAGCAATAAGCCTTAGAAATACTATTCTTACCACAACTATTTACTGTAAGGCATAACACCCTTGGCCTTCATTAGCATTTTAGAATAAATGAATGTCATTATGAATGTCAGTATGTCACACTGAAGCAGCTGTTGATATGCGATACAGTTGCTTCCAGCTTAGCATCTATCTTCAAACAGTCTGAACTGCTTTATTTTTCAGCTTAACCTGAACTCATTATTCTGGTTTCCAACTGATAGTACAAGAGTAAACGAACAGCAAAAAGGTTGCTGTTATCAGGCCACCTTAATCTATTTGCCTTCATACATTTCTCTCTTCCCCTGCCTTCACTACTGCCATTGCTTCCAAAGTTGTTGCATCACCTGCACTGCATTAGGTGTATGCCACCCAGTATGCTTTCCCACTGAGAATGCCAACTGCATCCATCTATTTATCATTAAGAGGTTGAAGGCAGCTTTTCAATTCATAGCAGTTAAAGAATTAGGTTGAAAAAATGTTTTGCAAGTTATTCTTACTAGTATTGGACACTGTCAGGCAGACTTAACTTAGCCAGTGTTTGTATTTCACTGGAGAACTTTTTGGTTTCCAGCTTAATTTCCTGATACAAGCTTTCACTTTCAGCATGAGCAGTATGAGTACTAACCTGCATAATAATCACAGATGATGAACTCAATGCAAGTCACAGGTCTGATCATGATCTGCTGACCACATTTTCTTGTTTATGGTTAATGCATCACACTGCATCAGAGCATTTGGGCTACGTTCCTGATTGTCACATGGAGAAAAACCTGTGGATGTGGTTAAGTTCTTTGTAGCTTAGGTTTCTCCTCTGTAAGGAAAAAAGTAGGAGCACTGCTATGCTTTAAAGCTTAGTAGCAATTTCCCAGTACCTGTGACATGGTCTGATTATACGCTGCTGCCAAAGGGACTGTCCCTTTTTCTGCTTTCAGCCCCAGCTGCACGTTTCTGCCCCTTTGCTCACACTGGATCCCAGCAATCGTGACACTGCACAGCGAGTCAGATATTTATGCGTTTATGACTAATCTCACAATCCCAGCACTTTGTGATCAATGCAGGGGAATGAGCACGAAGGCCCAACAAGGTGTGCAGAGACTCCCCACTTGGCAAACAATTATTTGGTTTGTGAAACTGCAGCCTGAGTAGTTAGAAACACTGTGATCCTAGAAAGAGTATCTTTTTGCATATGCAAAGTATATCTGGAAGGCTATACCTTCTTACTCATCTGTTTATCACACTGACATAAGCAGCAATATTATTACATACAATCAGAACTGAGGTTGCTAAATGGGGAGGGGATGTCTATTGTTGATAAATTCCACACGTTATCATTAGTTTCCCTCTCACACTATAGTTATTGTCTGGTTTGAAAAAAGCTTATATGACTTCCTCAAAGTGTTACCAGAAAAGAACAATAGGAGTAAACAGGAAAGCAAGAAAGTTTGCTAATAGTCTCAAGGCCTTAAAAATGGTGTTTGAAACACATACACTGAAGAAGCACAAAATTAGATTATGAAATAGTGGATTAAATCTTATGCAAGTGAATGCAAAGTCTAGGAAAAGACAGCCTACATCCTATGTAAACAGTAAGGGCTTTTGGTTTAGCTCTTGTCAAGCAGATAAAGACATGGGGGGGATTTACTGTGAATAGCTCCCTAAAAATGCCAGCTCAGTGCTCAGCAATGGCTAAGACAAGCAACAATGTTAGGAATTTAGGATGAGAGCTGAGAACAAAACAGAAGAGAGTACTTACTGCATAAATATTGTATATTAAGGATGTACCCACTTTTTGAATACAGCATACAGATCTGTTCCTGTGCCAGAATATGTTTAATAAAATTTAGAGGAACAGAAAAGGGCAGCATTTTCAGAGATATAAACCAGCTTCTACACAATAAGCAACTAACTAGATTAGGACTCTTCAGATGGGAAAATAAAAGGATGACAGAAAAAATAAAGTTCTTTTCATAAGACAAGTACCTCTCACATGCCATAGCCATGTCATAGGGTCTAAAAAGATACATTTGAATAAGAATTAGGCAAACTCAGAACACGGGTGCTCTGGTGTGTATCTGTAGACATTTCCTACCCTCACAGGTACTCTCAGCAGTTCACAAACCACGATGAATCCAGTGATAGATGAATGGGAAGAGTGCTGGAAGCAAGCAAGAAGTATGACCCTAGTATGACCTCCCACGTAATAGCAACCAATGTAAGGTTTTCCTGAATTAGGGGCTACTTTTCTATTTCTGTGCATTTTAAAGTCTTTTATAGTTTTCTGCTTTCTGTAAGTGGCCTTTTGGGTTTTGTTTCCACCTTACTATGATTTTATATTTAAAATACCAGAGCCAAGAGCTTTTAAATTCTCATTTAGAAACAACTTACACTTACTGACAAATGACTTTTTGCAGCTAATAGTGCTCTTTGTTCTACAGTTTATCCTTCTTAGGCTCAGAGGGAAAGATCCTGTCAGGTTTTTGGTGGGCTTGGGGTGGTTTGGTTTGTTTGTTTGTTTTTCTTGTTCATTAAAGTCAGTCTATTATGTTGAGTCTCTAGAATAGCATCTTTAAACTCCTGCAAACATTTTATCCCATTCGCTGTTACTTCAGAATTGATTTGCCTAAGGGCACATGGTACATTAATGAGCGAGTTGGGGAAAAAAAAATTGAGGAGCAAAGACTGGCAGTGTGTTGTTTCAATACCCAACTGTACAATTTCCCCCGTAACTCTTACTGTATAACAACAATAATCTTCGCTTCTTGGCAACAGTTTCACACAGTTTCAGTTTCCTGCAGTTTCACGATGCCAAACACAACTGCATGAGATACGCCAGAGTTGAACAATATTGAAGTTCTTACACATCGAGATTAGGATTTGTGTTATCTCAATACAGACCACGGTTAAAGCAGAACACGTACCCTGTTGACGAGGTACAACTGGAGAGTTTTGGAACTCATTTACAACAGCAGGTGCCTTTCATTTGCGTAATGGGACTTCTCACAGTTTGACTACCACATTTAGAGACATCTGTGGGCTGAATTACCAGATTTCAATTCACATGTGTCCCTGAAATTTTAAAATACAGCTCCTAATGGCAAGTACCTGAAGTATGAGAGAACTACACAGCAAGTTTTCACCAAAAAGGTGTATATACAGTTGTTTTGAAATTAATTTCTACTTTTACAAAATGCAGCCAATATTACAAAAATATTATTAGTTTGTCACTTTTAAGTGACAGCATCTCAGTTTAGTAATGCCAAGACATTTTCAACCCTTTCCCATTTCTGACCTGTGCTGCTCTGATTTGATTGGTTTCCATCCTGACTGGCTGGCCGATTACTTTCCTCTGAAACACCAAATGAGCAGATTTTCTGTCTCCAAAACATGCCTGAAGTCAAGAGTTCTGACTCATCCCAGTTTGACCAAGAAGAGTAAGTCACTTATTTGTTGATACACATTACAGTTTAAATCTTGTGCATCTCCTAATTTGAAAAGGATTTAGGACACAAGATTTAGATCCAGATATATTCTCTGAATGCTCCATAAATGTCAGAATCTTGATCTGCTAATCCAGGACTACCTAGGCTTTTTGGAAGAGTAATGGCTTAGATTTAGTGATGCTTTTGTACCTTCACAAAACTCTGGAGAGTGCATGTTTTGCCTTACTTGACCTATGTTTAATTAAGTAAGATAAACAAACAGTTGTTTCTCCAACACCCAGAGATTGGAGGGGAAAACAGCAACGTTACTTTAAAATACTTAGAAAAGCCTTTACAGTGAAGCAGAAATACCATCTGGTTTAATTTGAAGGGTTAAAAAGCTGTTCTTTCTTCACAAAAAAATTGCAAATAACCTGAAAAATCCTTGACAGGTGTATCCTAAAGGAACATCTGGGGTGTTAACTTGTGGAATAAACAGAGTATATAAAAAGATAGCGGTCTTGGAGTTTTTGATTACACAGAGCACTTTTCTTGGCAACACAAAGCAGCATTAAAGTGTACAACGCGTTTTTAAAATGAAAGTTTAAAACACATGGGATTGTCATCCTAGACTGCTTACAAATAAAAAAAAGTAGGGTGGCGAGGTGAAGAAAGAAATAACATTTTCCCATGCAGGTATTCTGGGAAGTGGAGCAATCTCCACCCAGCATAGTAAACAGACAGTTTACAGAAAAGCCAGGCTCAAAAGAGAAGTAAATTGAGGAACTCTGCAGGCAAAAAAAAAATACAGAAGTTCACTAACTAAATAAATGTCCAGTGTTAAAATTTATCTTCCTGATTCTAGGAACTAAGTGATATGACCACAGGCTATAAAAATAGTCACAGGAGGAGTCACACGGAGCGATGTAATGTGAACGTGGAATAAATCCTCGCTTTTTTTTTTTAACTGAAAAAATTCTATTCAGTGGAACTGTAGGAAAAACACAAACCAACGAAAAGGTTAGCCCCAGTGCACTGGATCAGTTCAAGGGCAGCATTGCTGTATATGCATTTGATGCTTACATCAGTATCCCGTGGTAGAAAAATCCTATACTAACCTTGGCATGACAGAGCAAGGCACTGCACAGAAGTAACAGATAAGACCTTCATTTCTGGGATAATTACTCTGCATTAAATGCACCATCCTATAGCCACTTAATTTCTTCTGTTGAAGGACAGAAATAGATATGGGAGTGTGAAGCAACCCCATTATGAGATTCTGTCCTCATGAAGGAGGTTCATGACTTCTCAAATATGAAAGATTTTTGTTCTGTTGCTTTTCTGCCTTATGTTCTTGTAAACAGAGGTACCCAGGAAACCTGAGATGCAGCAGAGGCAGTGGATTGCATTTCAGCTTTGCCAGCCTGCAGTCCCACTCCTGTATTAGTAAGCTTCAGGAAAAGGTTTTCCAGATTCTGAAGTGTTTTGAAAAGTTACTGCTAAAAACATAATCGTAAAACATTTCTAAGGGAGCCAGAACAAGAAAATAAAACAACTTTCAAGATTTGCATTAGACTGTATTGGAAAACACACAGCACAGTGCTGAGCTGTGAATGGTTAAAGAAAATTAATGGCTGTATGCAGTGTGCTAATACACTAATGCAAGCAAAGAGAGTCATTCCATGTGCCCTGGTGCATGAGATCATTGGCCAAGTGGCTGGATATTTCAAACCACAAGAGGAGCATTGCTCCTTCCAGCATGGAATATGGCCAGAAAAGACAAAAACTAAAAGTTTAGAATCTCCTTTAAGAAAACAAAGCAAAACAAAAACGTAGCCCTGCTATGAGCTGCATGTGACTTGCCAGGTCCATCTTTTAGAACTTTTTAGCCCATAAATAAATTGTGTTATCTTCTCTTTCTATCACATCATAACACCACTGAGGAGTTCAGCAACAGACTCACTTGACTTTGAAGCCTTTCTTATCTGCTGGTTGTTGACGTTACTCTTATTATCCAGCTCCATTAGTTCCAGTTTTCTTTTTTTTCTAGAGTACTTGAATACTCAAGTGTGATGCTTTGTGCCATCTAATTCTCTTCATAGAGCCAGGTGTTTGTAAGGAAGTAATGTGGTTTTAAGATAAATGCACAATAAAAATAGATAAAACAGTATTATAGCAAATTTTAGATTATAATGAGCAACAACTACAAAGTCATTGGATTTAAAGCAGTGAAGGGCTCAAATTGTGGCTCTACCAGAAACTATAGAGTCAAGTCACTTAGGTGAGTAACTGAAATATGCTTAAACAGATGCTAAATGCTCTATTGGCTCTGAGACTAAGTTAAACACAGGAGAGAGATGTTCAAGAATGCCAAAGTTACTTTGTTAGCAAAAGTTCATCAGCTGGGAAAAACTGAAGTAGCAAGGCAGTAAGAGGGCACAGCCATTGCTGGTCACACCTGTGGCTAACAATGCTTCACAGCTTCACAGTCATTCAATCAAAACTCTGAGATTACACCAAGGGGGGGGGAAAGCCTGTTTAATGACTAGATCTGTCCCTTGGGGAAGGTTCTTTGTTTCTACTCCCTCAGCTATCCCCAAAAGATAAAAGGATAGCACATGTCTTACTATTATCACCATTCTCAAGTTTACTTGACTGCAAATTCAAGAGCTCTTTCACACCCCTACATTTCACTCTTCTCTCTAACAGAGAATTATTTCTGCTTCCCATCCTAGCATTACTGTTGCTGCTGCTTCTAGCAGTACAGAAAGGAGGAGAGCAGCTTTTCAGAAGAGCTCTGTCCTGTGGAGGACCGAAATCCACAGGGAGGCTGGAACTTCTCATATCCTCACAAGACTGATACCAGTTCTCACCAGCCTCACATGATTCAAGGAAGTCACAGGACTTGGTGACACTGAACTAGAAAGACTAAGGTGAAATTGTTAGCTCTGCTGTGAGTTTTGCACTTCCATGTATTTTACACTTTACACTTCCATACTTCAGTGAGGTAGGAGGAAGCAAAGATAAGCTAAACATGACAAAACTCCTGGGTTTTACTGTAATGAGGACTCAGTTCTAATATTTTGGAACATATTTAGAAAATGTTTTGGTCAGTAAGGGTCTGTAGCCTCCTGACGCCTCAATTTCTTGAGATTAAAACAGGCATGCTTCCCTTGTTCCTTCGAAACTTTCAGCTGTTTAAGAGGCATCAGCATTGGCTAATGACACACTCATTCATAAGCCAGAATTCCTGCTAGTTTTGGATGTAACTGGAATATCGACAAGAAAAATAGCTCTAAGGCCTACTAACACTGGAAAGCTAAAAAAAAAACAACCACAAGACAATAAACAGAACAAAAACCCACCACAAAAAAACCCCAACCCTCAAAACCAAACCAACAAAATGTATCAATAAAGAGGGAGGCATTGGAAAACAACCACCAAAAAACCCTTTAATACTTTGAAGGATTAAAGAGCATACTAGAATAGAAAACAGAACTATTTACTGCATACCAAAACTATTTACTACCTATAGTTCCCACTTCAGCCATGAATCAGCTGTGTAAGTCTTACTGCACTTCAGATGGATGAGAGGCAAAGTGTACCAGGGAGGTCAGGCAGGAGGAAACCTTAGTGATGCTCCTGAGTCAAGCAGATGTGGGTGTCCGTGCACAATAAACTTCACACCTATAAGGAAGTCCCACCTTCAAATAACATGCTCTGAGGAATCTGCCTCCCTTCTTTGCTATGGGGCATGGGGAACCAAGAGAGAAGACGACTCTCAGTAACCAGTAGAGAAACTCATCACAGAAGGGCATGTTTTCCAAAAGCACATATATGCATATAGCTTTTCCACTAGGAAAAAAACTGGTTCTGATTAAGGTTGGTGGGGTTTTTTTGTGTTGTTACCACTCATAGCACTTGTACATTTGTTGTAGACATCTGTGAAATCTCATATGTAAGTCTGCCTAGGAAGAATTTCACTAGCACTTGCAGCATAAACAGTCCGCTTTTGCTGTCCAAAACAAACAGAATCAAAATGAAGAGTTACTCAGCATACTGAGATGACATTATAACATTACAAACACGGCACTTCTCTGGCTAGCAACCATGTTTTCCCCATGGCCTGTAAAAGGAAGACATTTAACACTCAGGTCATACTGCAGTAGTTGCAGACATCCTCAGTTGTCCCTCTGACATTATTTTATAGAGGCTATTAGGTCCAAAACTGTAAGTGTCTGAGAAGTATCAAAAGCAAATGCTGTCACAAATCAGCAAGTTCCCTAACGAATAAAGCCAATTATTGCTTTGTTTCCAAGCTGTTCTGTGACATGCAGTTTTCTCTTACTTTAACTCATCTAATCTTTAATTGGAAGGGCAATTAAACACTGTTGAGTTATAACATTCCAGCAGTTCTGGAGAGTAGCAAGTAGTGTTACTTACAAATAATTTTTGAAAATGTATGCAGACTTCCAGTGGGAAGTTCAAAATAAAAAGTTATGTGGCATAACAAGTTATGTTATCTTGAATTCTCTGGCCACATTAAGCACTGATCTCCTGAAGCCAGTCATATAACAACAACTCAACGTTTAGTCCTGCAAAGGGAAATTCTTCCACATATCATTAATAGTCTGGTTCATCCATGATATAATCTTGGCCTGGCTTGAGGAACAGACTATAGTCTCTGACCAGTTCCTTTGAACTTTGACAGTACAGTGTTGTTACCTCTCATGATGCTACCAGGAGTAAAGTTATTCTGTCCTGTGATCCAGCCAGTCTTTTGGAAACCCAGCAGCTCCAGCTCTAACATCATTTTCAGCCCTCTCTATGGAAATCTCCTTTGTCTATCTGCTACTCCCATCTCCTGGGGCAGAACATCTAGGTCATTGTTTCACAAGGCAGATGGACTTTGCTTTCTCTCCTTCAGTACCCAATACCATTTTTTAATCAGCTGAGGTTAAATGGGAAGCAGAATCATTAATGCAGCCCTCATAGGAAGGGAGGAAGCAGAAAGTGTCCAGAAGTCCAAGCCAGTCCTTATCCCTTCTCCCTACCATTCCTGCAAACAGTGGGTCAGTTGGGCTTTGCTTTCTTTCTCAGCAGGGAGGTGAACTGAAGAACACTTGGATTTCCTTTATTTGACTGCAGGACTCCAGTCTAGAAGCTGTCTCAAAGCTGTGGTAAAAGCAGGTGTATGCTGCAACCCACAAGGAACAGACATGATGATAAGGGCATCATCATTAAATGAAAGCTGGCTACCACAAGTATTGGTGAGGGATGTTGTCGTCAGGTGGATCAGTAACCAATGTAAGTGGATAGAATGGTGGGGCAGAATGTGGGGTATTATTTGAAGCCTTGATTATCAGGCAGGTTCAAAAGTTCCTGTACCCCAAAGGCAAATTGCACTCTGTACATTTAGGAGAATTGGCAACATTACAGACCCAAGTATAAATAGTATCAAAGGGGATGGTGCTGGGGGAGAAAGAGCTAGTTGAAAACCCTTGAAAAATGAGGATTGCTGTGGTTCTGTATACAAAAGGCTCAAGTAGGATGCTTCTGTTTTAAAGAAATGTAGTTCTCTGCTACTTAAGTTTACTGAATAATTCAGCTACATAAACCTCTACACAGTGAGCTGTGAGTTTTACATATATGTATATTAGCTTTCTTCAGGTTTTACTTTTTTTTACTACTTTCATCTGAAGGGGGGAATGCAGGCTTATTTAAACTGTAATGATTGCACATCTCCTATTTCCTACCTTGAGTCCCTCAACAGTGTATCTGTATTTGGAAACGGCAAAACAGTTCTTTCTGGGTTAGAAGTTACTTAATCATGGGGTAGAAATGTTTTGGGAAGAGCCCCTTAAGAAGTTTCAGAGGCTAAGTGGTCAGTACAACAGAATAAACATTAGGGGTAATGTCTCTTACCTACACGCTAGGTCTTCAGGTTCTGCAGTAACCAAGTTGGATGCCCAAACCCAGCTCTGGTGGCTGGTTTTGAATCTTTCTGGTCTTTCAGTCTCTCCTGATGGAACTGGTTTACTTTGTATAAATAGACACGGATAGGAGCAAAATCCTGGAACGTATTTTGTTCCAAGCAGTTGGCCTACATTATTTGATGTTTTGGAATGAAGAGATGTCTCTCATCTAAACCAGAAACTTTGCCTTGGAACACCGAAACCTTGGCTGACAAAAGCTTCACCAAAATAAATTCATTTCCATGCAAAACTTTTGGCTTTGAATCTCATTTTCCAATGAAAAAGGATTTTGTTGAAAGATTCTTGATGAGTTTCCTTTCGGAACAGATACATTTTGAGTAATCACTGTGTAGGACAAGGAAATATTTGAAAATCATGAGCGTTATCAGTGTCATCCAACAGATGCATTTTTGCATGAGTAATTAAACTTGAAAGAAATATCCATAAGCATTCTCTACTGGTTTGCAGTTATTTTCAGGGTCTAGTGAGTAATCTAACACTGCATCTGAGAGCAGCTGCAATTTATAGATAAATGATCTTTGCGGATGAATAGATTTTTATCTGTGTATGACTAATTTCTGCTGCTTCTGAAACAGATTAAGCATCTTTTGCTTCCTGTTAGAAAGCAATTACAATTCATGTGGACCTTTTTTACTTGAAAGAAATATTGCATTTGTCAGTATTGAGTACTACAGTTAGATTGGAAGCTGTATTTCATTCTTGTTCCGTTTCTTTCGGTATTACCAAATAAATTCCACTGGAACAGAATCTTAAGGCCCATCAAGTGACAATTTATGGGACTAAGCAGTTAAATTACACGAACACAAGAGAGTCTGAATGTTATGAATTATCTTTGTGCTTACTTCAGATATATGACTTTTTCATTCAAGTACTTACATTATATGCTACATTGCAAGAGAAGATGTGATTCCAATATATCCATGGCAGTTTTAGTATAGGTAGAACAAGTGAAAATGACAGTGAAAATAAGTTACTGTGGATGTCAGCCTAGAAAGCAACTTTAATATATACATATTCCCTGGGGGCTACTATAGGTGTTTATACTTAAGATGACCCCAGTCAGTTTTATACACCCTTAGATATGTAACAATGTTAGGAAAAGATAGGCCTACGAGTCCTGTAACACAACCTTCACTAGGAGTGTCGATAAGCCCTCTGTAGATAACTCAAGTGCAACATCTGAAGAGATTCGATGTTTATGATATCAAAACTGTTCAAGAAGTTAATGTTAATAGAATTTACTGGATATTTCAATCTCTGGGCACAGTTACTGGCACTAAGATTTCTGAAATACGTTTTCCTTGATAGTCCCTGGTCACCATTTGCACAAAAGTTACTGTAAACCAGACAAGCATCATTGTAAATACTCAGTTTCTCAATAATTTTTCCCTCCCCCAGTGGAAGACTGATTTGAATGTTCTGTGTTTTGTACAACCCTGTAGAAAAGGGACCACTAAAGCTCTGTTAACATGGCCAGTATATTTTTTCCCCATCTGAATCACAGAATCCCAGACCATTAGGGATTGGAAGGGACCTCCAAAGCTCATCCAGTCCAATCCCCCTGCCGGAGCAGGAACACCCAGACGAGGTTGCACAGGAAGGCGTCCAGGTGGGTTTTGAATGTCTGCAGAGAAGGAGACTCCACAGCCTCTCTGGGCAGCCTGGGCCAGTGCTCTGTCACCCTCACTGAGAAGAAGTTTCTTCTCCAATTTAAGTGGAACCTCCTGTGTTCCAGTTTGTGTCCGTTACCCCTTGTCCTATCATTGTTTGTCGCCGAGAAGAGCCTGGCTCCATCCTCGTGACACTCACCCTTTAAATATTTATAAACATGAATGAGGTCTCCCCTCAGTCTCCTCTTCTGCAAACTAAAGAGCCCCAGCTCCCTCAGCCGCTCCTCATAAGGGAGATGCTCCACTCCCTTGATCATCTTTGTAGCCCTACGCTGGACTCTCTCCAGCAGTTCCTGTCCTTCTTGAACTGAGGGGCCCAGAACTGGACACAATATTCCAGATGCGGTCTCACCAGGGCACACCGCAACATGAAAGTAGAAGCTACCAACACTGCATTAAGATTTCCAGAACTGTGTTGAAAAGAGCTGTGAAATACTGCATTTTGCTTCTTAAATAAGAAAAATCATTTTAATTTGCTGGCAGTTGGAGACACTGAAGCAATGAGATGGTATCATTTTACAATCTCAGAACTTACTGTGTAAGCAAAACCAGGAGAATAAAAAAAAAACCTCTTTCTTTTGAAGACAAAATGTCTATTGAGAATGCTTCGACTCACATTTGGAGATACAGGAGACGAAAAGGTGGGACTTGGTGCAGTTTGTCATAACCAACGGGGCAAGCTGAAATAGCATAAGTGACATTTTTCATATAGATTGGTAGTTCATAATAGAAAGGCAGGGTGGGTGTTGCAAATAGGAAGGGACAAACACTGGGTCAGAAGTATTAGCATGAAGGCCACACTGAGGCTGCAAGCACAAAGCATTCATTTCACCAAACTCTGTGTCAAAGTGTGATGATCCCCCTGACTTTGTGGTCCATCTCTGTTATCTTTGTCCAGAAATAAACACTTTTGTCAGTAATCTCTTTCATTTACAACTATTCTGATCGGAATACAAGTGCTTATTGTGTACCATGGCATCTATTTAGCCTTAAGAAAAGTGGTGTAACAACCAATTTTGAATCTGGACAATTATATAACTGATATTGCACAAGTTTCTGAGTAAGACTGTGTAAAACTTGGCTCTGGTTTGTTTGTTTAACAGTTCTTCGTTAGCCTGCACTCAAGAATTTGAGTAATTCTTTGGTGAAATAATAAATTTTCCACAAGCCCTTGTTAGCAGATGAACTTTGACTAGAAGTAGCATATGCTTAGGTGAGTTAAAAATTCACAGATTCATCAGCTCTTTAAACAATATTAATTGCTTGCGTACTCCTGAAGGAAATTGGGCTGTCATGGCATGCTTTCAGCTTTGTGTCTGGAGAACTGGGTCAAAGAAAGAACCAGAAAAAGGTACGCAAAACATTTAATTTTGGTTTTGAGACCGGGAGGGAAATACTCTGAGCTTTTGGCAGTACGCGAAGGAATCTGAATGCAAAGCCTGTGAAAGAAACCAGATTCAGAAAGGTGCTGGAAAACTCTCTGTGGGAGGCACTTGCTTGCAAGATCAGAGAGAGCAATTAAATCCAGGAAGCTGGCAGGGAGAAGGAGGTGGGTGGGTTGGGTGGAATTGAATCAGGTTTTGGGTTGTTTTTCACAGCAGTACCCTAAGCTGCTTCTTAGGGCTTCATTCTGGTGAACGGGTATGTCATTTATCAGCAAGACGGGGTACTATAAACTTGATTTTGAAATTGAGGGCTGCCTATCTGCAAAGAGGTACCTATTATCATCCCTCACTTTTGTAGCCAGAGGAAATGGTTCCTTCACATTGCAGCCGCTTTCTACAACAGACGCTCAAATCGCATCTGGTTCAGTTACTCTCTTACATCCCCTGGCTGCTATTTCCTTCTGTGCAGTAGAAAGCACACTGTGAAAAACAACGTAAGAGCAGAATACTTTTAACTACCTTAATGTGATATCAGAGCTCTGTGTTGAATGTGCTGAAAGGTGGTTTTTATTGATAATTTACAGAAGTGAAAGTTATTTCCTTTGCATTCACTCACATACACAAACGACACTAATCTGGGTATTTAGACAACTTGAACGCCTCTTAAAGAGCTGAATCTTGTGTATCACTAAAAGTAATAATTTAATAGTAATGAAGTAGCATATCATTAATTTGAGCATTCTTACTAGTCTTTCAGATACAGGTTCATTCATTTACATTAGGAGAAAGGAATTTTTATCTGATTTGGTTTTTTTATCTCACTACACAGCACCATTGATTTCTGTAATGAAAACTGGTAATGTTTTCTCAGGAATAAAACTGCTACAAGGATCCCCTCCTCTACATGCCCGTACACTCGCAAAGCATCACCTTTATACTACACCTTATACTAGTCACAGTGTAGGGGTGGAAACTTTGATGGGAAAGCGTTAGTGTGAGCAGAGGGAGATAAAACAGCCAGTTAGGCTGCTCATCCACTACTTTGTAAGCTAACTGCTAGGACTGTGTAAATTCCCGAGTTCTGGTTGCTCGAGTCAGCGTTGCCACATAGGCTTCAAGATCTGCATGCTTATAAAGTGTTTCTAAACAGTATTTATTTAATGTATGAGCTGAAGACATTTGAATGGGGCACAAAACTGTCACAAGGGTCTCTCACATACCTTGTGGGAACAAAGAATTAGAGCTGTCTCCAGTACACATGTAAAATTAGTGATGGTATTTAAATACTTTTCACAATTAACATAGTACTGATGTATCATACATTAAATATTTAGCTCTCTCAGGATAGTAACCATATAGTTTCGTACTTAGTAAGCAATGTATGATATACTGTTCAAAGTAAAACCATATCCACTATTTGAAACCCTTGCTCATGACAAAACAAGATTTATAAACATATAGCTAACGTTAATATATAATCTGAAAAAGACCAGAGCAGCTTCTGCACCTTGAAAACATTATCTTTGATTAAGCAGTGATTACAATCTTCCCTCAGATAAAAAATAATAATATATATGTATGTGTGTGTGTGTGTGTGTATATGTATATAATTTAAAAATCAAAGCCTTGTACTTACTGCATCTTCTTCTGCATGTCATCTGATGGCATTGGGAACAGATCCCAACATCCCAGAATGCAGCTTGGCAGGTATTGGTCTCCTCCTTCTAATGGGCTCTCTAATTGCAATGCATTTTTTTTCCCTTTTGAACTAGCTAACCTGTAATTTTTCTTGGTAGCTGCCCAAAGCTAAATGAAGTATCTGATACACCCAAGGAATTCCTCATCTGCTACAGGTGACTTTGGGTGGGAAGTTGCCATCACTAAATCAGAACGAATCTACATGTAACCAGGTTTCAATAATATCCCCAGGCAAGATAGATCGCTCATGCTTCCATTTTTGTACTGTATCTTAGTTCTTATAAGAAGAACAGTGCAGCCTGCATGCAAGTCTCCTCCCCTGAGCTTCAACACAAGATTGAAGCTGAGAGAGATTTTGATCATTGAGCAAGTATTGACTTGATTTAATAAGGCAAGAAGAACCTCAATGAGCAATTGCAACTGCTGCTGCTACCCATTAGCTTCAGGTGCTTAGCAATTCAGCAGATCAGCAACGTGTATGCTTAAACTTGACCCCCTTTTTCTTCCCTGTTTTGCAAAATCAGGGTTATTCTTGTTATTTTGCATTTGAAACTTATGCAAATGCATTACAATAAAGTATCTTCACGGTTTGCAAAGATTCTGCTGTTAATCTATCTAGCTGTTGATAATTGATGCAGTCATTAGGTAGGCCCTGCGTATGCCATGGTACAGCATTTGTACTACTAGCAAGTCTCCACTTACCACTGCAGGTCTACATCCATCCAGGTTCACATTAAAAATAACACTTTGCGAGTAAGCTTGCAAATGCAATATCCTGTAGTGAAGAAACTAGATTCAGAAATCACACACACAATCCAAACAATGCAGAATGAATGTTGCAAAACATGCCAAGGCAATACCTGCCAATATCACTGCCCTTCTCTGAAGCACGAAGCCATTTCAGCACCCAAGTAAACTTAATGTTTCTTTTGTATTTCTGGTAAAACATGCACCTTCCTAAACTACGATTCTCATCAAGAAATCAACTGCTTTTACTTATATCTTTAAGGATGTGTTTTTTAAAAAAGGTCTGAGCTGGACACCAGGAAAAAAGTCAATCCCAAGAACTTGAAATCTGGCTTTTGAAAAGCCCAGAAAATACAGGATTTGTAATGGAAAGTCTGGGATAGCCTTTACTCTAGGAAGCAGCACTGCTTTCTCTGCCTGATGTTTCAAGCTTCTGTATCCAAAACTGTTTAATCTAATTTAGTTCTCATAACTACAAGGTTTGTTTCAAATCCACTACAGATTTCCTAACAAGAAAGGTTGAGTAATTTTCCATGTGAAAGTTGCGGAAAGATTACTCAGTTTTAGCTGGCATTTTTAGGTACCAGTGAATTAGCAGACAAACAGATCAAATTCTAGTTTCCTAGTAAAAATAGTAAAAATATTCCCATGTATGTGATAAGAAGTCACTCAAGTAAAAGTGACAAAAAATAAGCTGGTGGTTGGGAAGACTTAATTTCAGTTCAGCTTAAGAAAATATTTTCGTGGTATCCATAAAGTCATGGTTTTAGTTCAAGCAATTTTTCCCTGTTTCGGTTCACTCTTGGACTGTAAGTCATACACCACACGTGAACAGTGGGAAGCAGGTGGTGGTTCAGGAACAGTCTCTGACATAAATGCCAGGCCTGGAAGAGCTTTCAGCGCTGGTTGACACGTCTGGGGCCTCTGCTTAGGAACAGCTGAAGTCCTGCATTGTGTACCCGCAGTTTTTGGAAAGAGAAAAGGGCATTGTCAGTCTCGTGGGTTTTATAAAGCAGAATCATCTGTTGCAGATAGCTTGTTGGCAGGGATCTCCGTGAGATTATTATTTATGTTTGTGGTGCTGCTTTGATCGGCAAGTGGATACAGTGGGAAAGTTTAAAAGATTGTAGATATGTGTGTAGACGTTTTACAAAAGCAAAAACAACCTACAGGTGCAGCTAAAAATACCTCTGGGTAAAATTCAGTCAGCTAGTTAAAAACCCTAGAAAAGTCCCAGTGTCAGAGAGTGGGCAACTGTCACAATTTAGCAAAAAAGATTTATTCTACTTTTTCCTTTAATACAATTACTCGAATCACTATTTCAATAGTGACGTACTGTAAAAGATGGAGATTTAGGGCTTGGCTTTTATAGTGACATTCAGCTTTTAGATTTTTTCCCGGGCTTCTGCGTACACAGTTGTACTGTATGCAAACAGTATTTGTGCAGGTGTCTATCTGGTGTTTGGGGCATGGAAAACCAGGGCTTGCCAAAACTTTGATTTTTTTACTTTATTTTGTTTTTTTTTTCCTCCTAACCAAACAATCCTTTCACAAGCCAGAGTGTGTGGGTACCAGAGGGATGCGTTCTTCAATTTTGACTGCATTCTTTATGAAACTACTTATCCTGCCTTCTTGTACGGCACATAAGGGTACAAGATAAAGTAGAATAAAACCTTGTGACAGATGCTGGAATCTTTCTCTTGCCTTCAAAGTAAGAAGGTTTCTGTCTTAACCCCCCTACATGTGCTGCTACCTGATACATTCCAGCGTAACAAAAGCTAATTCTTACCAAATTTGAGGCAGGGGGAAGGAGTGATCCCTGGTTGGAAATATTCAAAGGAGGGATCAAGCTAAGGATCCTCAGATGTGAGTTTATTGAAACAGGGACTTCTGTACACCTTCTGGAATCGAGCTGTATCAGTATCAAACTGAATCTACTTGTATTCAATTGACTGTAAAAGTTAATAGAATTCTGAGTATCAAAAGGAACAGGTATTCAATTAAACTTCCAGTGCAGTATGGTTAAAAGTGAAATGAAACCAAACACATCTCTTGTGGGAGAACTGTGTAAATAGAGCAGGGTTTTGTGCAAGGATCAGTTCAACAGTAAAGGGAACACAGCTGATTTTCTTGCAAATGCTGGTCCATTCTCTGGCTTTGCACACAGCTGCTGCTCTTGTTTATAGGTATGGCACCACGACCCTCATTTGGCTTTCTCAGTAGGAGTGATACAGCATCTTTGTGCTTAGGAGGAAAAGGACAGTCAATATTCCCATGTTTGTCCACCTAAAGGGAGGTACTGGAAGGAGCACAGAGCACCCCAGCTCACAGAGCACCCCAGCTCACAGCATAATCCATATTATAGGAGCATGCAAAAGCCAGGAAAAAAGATAGCATTTGGGCTTCAAAAATGAAGTAGGTAGCAACCACATCAACTACAGCTACAGAATGCAGGCTACCCAGCAGCTGAGGGAGTGCTGACTTCATTGTGCTATGCAGAATAGATAGCAAACAATATTAATCTAACATGCTATGAATGCCCAGAATTACTCATTCCAATCTTTTTGCTTCAGATTTTGAAGAAGTATGGGATATCCAGCATCGAAATTAAATACAGTAGAGCTTTTGAGCTTAGAGGGAAGATGTATGGTAACCTAACATTCTGGGGAAAAAACCTTACTACATTTTCATGTTGTTATTCTTTCTCCTACAGTCTGATTAGTGGTGACCTATTAATGATTTGGATTCAACTGAACTGAAGTTGGGAATATAAGTACACCTTACTATTAACTTGTAAACTCCTTCTTCAGAGCAAATGACCAAAGCTTCACTGTCAAACAGAAGCGTGTATCACTGCCAAAAAAAGGACACTGGGCAGAGGGGTTCTGGTGGCTCTTGTTTGGCAGAGGGCCATGTTTGTAAAAAAAGAAATGCACTTCCAGTCATTTGGGTGTGGGATTTTTCAGGGAACAATCTTGATTAGTTTGCTTTCCTAAGGAGAGGAAGCTTATGTAATGGTTCAGGCTATCTCTCGATCCAAATTTCAAACATATTTGACACATGAGCCAAGGTCTCAAAAATAATTAAATTTCTGCAAGTTTCTTGGAAGTCAGCAGCTGAAGACAGAAAAAGGAACCATATTCATTCCCCAGCTGAAGGAAAGAAAGAGCTCAGAAACCAACTGCTTTAGATCGTACTGTTTACTGTAGCGGGCCGGCCAGTCACCATTTACCTAAAGCTGAATTAACCACAGTATGTGAGGGTTTTGCCCTATGGGGATGACACTAAAATGAGAAACACTGTTAAGATATCCTTATTTATTATAGTGGGGAGCAAAGGTGCTTTATGGATGAGACCATATAAAGCTGTAGTGAAGCTGCTTTGGTTGTGCTGCTCATAGAGTAGTGTTTTGGGGTTTTTTCTTGAAATCACAGAATCACAGAATACAAGGAGCTGGAAGGGACCTGGAAAGCTCCCCCAGTGCAACCCCTGCCAGAGCAGGATCACCAGAGCAGTCACACAGGAACACGGCCAGGGCTTTGGGTGTCTCCACACAAGGAGACTCCACAACCTCTCTGGGCAGCCTGGGCCATGCTCCATAACCCTCACACTGACAAACTTTGGCCTCATCTTCAGCTTGAGCCTCCTGTGCTCCAGCTTGGGACCATTGCCCCTTGTCCTGGCATTGGCCATCCCAGAGCAGAGCCTGGCTCCTTCCTCCTGACACTGCCCTTTCCAAATTGATAAACATTAATGAGGTCAATGAGGAAATGTACTCTAACATTCAAACTCAATAATCATGATGATCTTATTCATAAAGATACAATACTCAACGAATTGTACCATAGCTGAGGCACCAAAGAATTAAAATACTGGCTGGAAGTATACACAACATTTTGGTCCTTGGCTAGAGGACCACAGTTTATCTCACGTATGAATGGGCAGGGGTGGGTAATAACTTTTGATCTGTCTCTCTAAGATAATTTTGATTAACCCATTTTGCCAGAGAATAAGAATCTGAACACAGCTGCTGTAGTGGCAGTATGACTCATATTTGTCTCAGGAATAAAAGCAATAACAGTGCAGGAAACTTTGTCCAAAATCATAAAATGCTTAACTTTTTTTCCTTAGAGCATGGCTCTATCTGTGTCATTTCATTTGTTGTTCTCAGCCTGGATTCCTTAGATAACTTAGCTGGAGACTGAGTTTTATTGTAGATATGGAAGACTGCCTAGAGTTTTGCTCCTTGGTTGTTCTGGCTGCTTCCCAGCTTCAATAACACTCAAGACACAACACATTCGACTTGCTCCAGCAATCATTCTTTAAAATAAGGCAAAAAATAAAGGATACCATACCTTTATGGTACCAAACCAGCAAAAGTGAGATGGGACCTGGATCTTCGGAGGGCTAGTCCTAGCTCTGCTATATTGGTTATGTATAAGCAATAGGTAAAGGTGGCAGGGTTATTGCAGAGGTCAATAAACACTACTCAACGCTGCAGATCTTGAATTACAAATGTTTCTATGACCTCCAAGAACCGAAAAGGTTTGGTAGCACACTGCAATCTGTGCACACATTTAAATTGTTCTCAGTCTGGCTAGCACCCGCTGCTGACAATAGTGAAAATGCATGCCTGGCTTACATTTGACGACTCTGTTACCAAAAACCTTGCTGGCTTCTGCAAAACATTTATGGCTACGTACAACCAAAATAAAGAGTACAGGATAACAGATGGAGTTACGTGAAGCTCATAAAGACAGTAACCTAGATTTTAAAGCTGTCTGAGAACGTGACACGTAATATACAGTATACACCCAAGTGGCATAGATAACGATGCCCAGTTCACATTTCCAAACATAACATCCTGATTTCTGTTGCCTGTCAGTTTGCCAGCAGATTATTTGGACTGTAAGTTTTCATGCTGGGTCTCTGCCTTAAGGTGATATTGTCTGTGTGTCCATATGGATAAAACAGCAATAATCAATTGCTCAAAAAGGAAAAATAGTAAACTTGACTCTATTAAGCATTTTCCAGCTATCTCTTTGAAGCTGTAGTGTGCCCAGTGTTTCAAGCAAGTGCTTCAAATTTGCCAAGTTTGTTGCTTTGGTTAAGGATTTGTCTACTGACAACTTGTAGACTGGTAAAGTTCCCCTTGCTGGACATCCACTGGTTTTATTTACAGGTTGAATAATGTATTCATTTACAGTCCCTAGCAAACTGAAACTATTAACAGCATGGGCTTCTACATGGGCTGCAAGGGACCAAGACTGTGCCTGTTATCCTTTCTTGTGGTGGAGAGAGAGTTTAAATGCCCTGAAACTTAAAACATCTGCATCAAACCTCTTAAGAAACTTTTGCACGTTCCCCTGAGCATGGCCCATGATCACTGTTTGTGCTTTCAGAGACATGTGAGAAAGGCAGAACACAGAGCTCAGACTTTGCATGAGACTTTTAACACATTTACCCCTTACTTAGAAGATATGTTAGAAAGAAGATAAGATGAAGAAAGAAGACAAGTGATATTCCTACTACATGGTTTCCTCACTACATTGAAACAGACCTTGGACTGTGCCAAGTGTCTTTCAGGTTTTTACAATTCTTTTTTTGCTGATCTTGATCTTCCATCAGAACTTTACCACAGAATGTGAGGAGTTGGAATGGACCTGGAAAGCTCCCCCAGTGCAACCCCTGCCAGAGCAGGATCGCCAGAGCAGTCACACAGGAACACGGCCAGGGCTTTGGGTGTCTCCACACAAGGAGACTCCACAGCCTCTCTGGGCAGCCTGGGCCATGCTCCATAACCCTCACACTGACAAACTTTGGCCTCATCTTCAGCTTGACCCTCCTGTGCTCCAGCTTGGGACCATTGCCCCTTGTCCTGGCATTGGCCATCCCAGAGCAGAGCCTGGCTCCTTCCTCCTGACACTGCCCTTTCCCAATGGATCCCCAGGAATGAGGGCACCCCTCAGTCTCCTCTGCTCCAAGCTCAAGAGCCCCGGCTCCCTCAGCCGCTCCTCAGCAGGAGATGCTCCACTCCCTCCATCATCTCTGTGGCCCTGCTGGACTCTTTCAAGCAGTTCCTGTCCTTCTTGACCTGAGGGCCCAGCACTGGACACAAGATTGCAGCTGTGGTGTGAGCAGGGCAGAGCAGAGGGGCAGGAGAACCTCTCTGCCCTACAACCACCCCTTCTCATCCACCCCAGGATGGCGTTGGCCTTCTTGGCTCAAGGGCACATCTTTCTGCTCCTCCTGAACATCAGTTTGTTTTGACTTCATTCTGTCCTACAGTTACACTGGATCTTTCTGGTACTCTTCTCTCTTCCTCTGTGCTACTCTTAGCTTCCTGTGAACTTCAGTGAGTCTGCTTGGGTTCCCTCACCACTAGTGGAAACTGTGTGTCCTTGAGCAACTTACTTAGCCTCTGCTTAGGTTTTCCATTTTGGGAGAGAGGAATTGGTATTTCATGTCCCCTGCCTTTATTCTTGACCTCTATTTCAGTTACAAGAAAAGGTAGGGTAGGGTTTCATACAACACATGTAGTAACTTATTTTTACAGAGCAGTGATTTCACAGGAGCATGGACACACAGAGGGAAAGAACCTGGACGCACACAAGACTGAGGGAGTTAGGAGAAGTTATGATTCTGAGGGAGCTGAGGAGTTTAAGAGTCAGGCAGCAACTCCAGACCTTCTGTGTGCTGAACATCCTGGCTGACATAGGCTTTGATAAAGGAGGATATTATTGCTTTTCTTACAACTTCTGACCTGCTGCCAGAAATTGTTAAAATTATAACATTTCATTTTAGCTATACTATTTAAAAATAATTAACTTGCATAAAAAGCTGCATCTGAAGTACTTTCAATGTCACACAGTTGGGACAACAGGGGTTTTGTCCTAGAGAATTAGAAGGAACCCCAACAAAAGTACCCATGCGGTTTTAAACATCCACTTAATACTGGCAGATCCCTCCTAGGTTTCTTTAGAGAGCACAGTGTGAGCTACTGTACTGTACTGATCAAGAACCAAAGCAAATCTAAAAATTGCGTAACTCACAATGCCAAGGAAGTAAGATATTGAGTCCTGTTGCTTCATCCACTGCAACAGACTTCATTGCAGCAATGCATCAAGAAAATGAAGTAAGAGGTAAGACGAGACGTTGCAATATCTCAGCAACATGAAACAGGGCTGGCTCAGGTACACGGGGCTGAACTTTCAGTTTAGCATGGAGGAGCAGAACTTCACAGCTCCCCCAGATGCTCATGAGTCCCACGGCTAAACTGTGGCATGCTTGGAAAAGGCAATCCATAATACACATAGTCTCAATCATCGTTTGGAAACTTCTGACCTATATGCAAACTTCCAAGGAGCTGCCACTGCAGATACACTATCACTGCAATTATGGGTAGCCATGGAGCTCTGGTATTGTGTACATATAATACATTGTTATGCAAACATACATTTACTTTTAAACCTCAGTTTCACAGTCATCGTGGTTTTCATTTCAAAGCATCAGAAAGCAGACAGAAATAGTCTCCTGCAAATAGACCTCGATTAAATCTAGAAAGCATTTTTACAAACAGTTCAAACACAGGCAGTCTGAAGCCCTGCAGTGGAACTGTGCCGATCAGGAGAGAACAGTCATAACAAATGTTGCACTTAAAAAGGCAGCTTTCTACTTGGTAAAACTTAATTCTTGAGCTGGTTTAGTATTTCAATAGGAAAAGACAATTTCAAAGATTATTAGATTTTTTCCTTAGAAAATAAGGAAAATCCCACCAAATCCTTTATATGAGATTCATTAAATGCCCCTTAGAAATAGCCCTTGGGCTTTTCTATCAGACCTCCGACTAATTAATTTAACCTCGTGAAGCAGGTTCGGCAAGTATGTAATCCTGACCCTTTGGATTCGCAGATTCACTGATCTTCCATATGTCACCGTACAATTAAAAGATCTGCAAAAGCTGTGAAAATCATACGCCCCCCTCCCCGTCCCCCCTGAGACTCACCAGAGCCCGAAACCTTCCCACAGCCAGCTAGCCCGCCGGCACCATCAGGAGCGGTTTTGATCCGAAGGAGAAATCCAAAGGGGACGCGGCAGGGAGGATGTGTGCCAACAGAAACCAGGTGCACCTGGGGTTAGCAGTTCTTGGGGAGAGCAAAGGCAGGGAGCTGAGGCAGTCAGAATGATCTGCCTTTCCAAAAGGCACTAATGCATTCTTTGTGTTAGCAGAAATACCTGGACCCAGGGCTGAACTCTTGAGTGTCACATGGGTGGCAGAGCTGAAACGGGCAAACCCATAGGCTTAATTTTAACTCCCCCAGTACGTTAGTGCTTTCCCCTGAGACCGCTTATGTGCCCCTTTTAAACTTTTCTACCATTTTCCTGGCATTTTAATATCCCGCTCTCTTTGGTTTTGTACTTTTTTCACTCTTTTATTTTTAGATTCAGTATTTCGCAGTGGTCTGTAGAGCCTGCTTGACGCCAGCAAATGTAACTGGATCCCGAGTCCCCGCAAGCCAGGAATTGCAGCCATGATCAGCACGCTGCTGAGAGCACAAACCTTGGCACTGGGCAAACCAAATAGTCTGAATCCTCTGTTTATCTTATGGCAGGGCTTGGGAAAGGAGGCAAGAAGAGTTCATCAAAATGTAAAGAATAGCTGGGAAAGGTTACAGATAAGTAAATAGAAATCAAAGATGCAAATAGGTCTGTTCTGCAACAGATTTGTGTGACCAGACTTTCAAGAGCAAGAACAGGGATTTACAAAAACTCCAAATATTTCATTCTCTAGTAACCTAGTAACAGGACAGGCATGCACAAAGCAGATTGCCTTTTTAAAGGCTTGTGTCAGAAAGGTTGACTTTAGTGGAATAAATAAGAATAGGCTGCTTGGCAGCAGGTCGCTGCTGACAATAATCTCACAGGACAGACTTTCCAAGTTACGATGGCTCGTTTGATACACACATAACTGCAACTACCAGTTCTGTTTAGGATTAATATGGGCCACCATCTTCCACCCAGCCTTTGGTGAGTAGGTGTCAGGATTTTACCTTACTCTTTCACAGTATGCAACTGGAATGAGTCTGGTCTCTGATACTAAGGAGCTGAATTACCTTGCTTGAACCTAGCTTTTAATTTTCTACCACTTGTGGCCCTTTCTTCCTGTAGCAGAGAACAAAATGAAGGATTGCCAGTTTATCTGATTGAGAAATTATTCATCCTAACTATTCTAGGATCTGTAACTATGGTAAACAGTGTCTACAGCGGAGCGTGACCACTTCACGGAAGAAAAAACAAGCGTATCAAGGCAGTTATGTCCCAAAGGTGACATGATGAGTCAGCAGCAGAGCCCAGATTAGAATACCGTGTTCAGACTGCCCATCCCATACGCGGCTCAGTAAACCATCGTTCCTCCGGCAGCCTCCAGGGAACAAAGTTCATTTAGCTGGGTGGTAAATGCTCAACTCCTGCCCTCACACTTCACCTTGTTATTCATCTCAGTTTTGGCAGGCTTAATTGTTTGTTGCCAAGATTGAGTGCAAATCAAGAAAACAGAGAAAGCATTGATCTTGCCATGGAACAAAGGACACTGCAACAGCAAAACTCCACTTGGAGTGAACAAGACACTCGTCTGCCAGGATATTGAATATATTGACTGTGTGTACCACTGAAATTGCTGGAAAATAGTTTTTTTACAAAATTGAAGTTTACTTTTCATAGGTAACAAATGCAGAGTAAAAGAAATGTAAATCAGAGATCCTGAACAGAGCAGCTGATTGTGTCTGTCAGTTTTCTTCACTGCATAAATACGGTTCTATATTACTATTACTATTACTATTACTATTACTATTACTATTACTATTACTATTACTATTACTATTACTATTACTATTACTATTACTATTACTATTACTATTACTATTACTATTACTATTACTATTACTATTACTATTACTATTATATTTCATTCCTGGCATATTTAAAACTGGTTTGGGCAAATTATGTAACGTGAGCGTGTTTCCTTGGCATAGATGGTATTCAGTATTCATATTGGCTCACCTAATTCTAAACTTAGCCAGTTCTGGGGTATTTCTGCCAGCTGTAAGTGATGCCACTTTACACATAGCGGGAAGCGTTGTGCTGTCACCGGTCTGCTGTGGCATGAACTGGGAAGGAACTGTGAAGACATGCCCTGTGTAATCTATATTCTCATCCTCTAATTTTTCAGTTACTCTTTGTATCACAGTTCCTCCTGGCTCTCCTTGATCCTCCTGATCCATGGTTAACCCTTCATCCTCATTGTCCCAATTAGCAAACTCTTCGAAGGAAACACAAGAAAACTGATATTATCTATCCCCGACACTGAATGTCACAGTCCAGCAACTGCAGTTGCCACCGTGATGCTCTCATCATGTCAAGCATAGCTAACGTGGAAAACTTGCTAATCTCCCGTATTGATGCAGCTTTTCCATAGAGTTGTTCTTCTCATCAAGATTTTTCCTTAAATGACTCAAAGCCTTAGCTTTCTTTTCCTGCTGTTGGCTAGTAGCCCGATACATCTACTTGAAAGTCCCTCAGATCATGGCTCAACGATGAGTTGAAGATCCTTGCAATTTGCACATTGGCAATTTGCCCATTGAGTCACTTTTTTCCCTCCTTTCTTTTTTAACTGGTAAAACAGTAATGTTGGTTTGTTTAGGGAGTTTCTGATCTGCTGTTTATTTTTTTTTTCTGTTTTCGAGCATTCAGGATGTACACAGCTAACGTCAGACAGCGTGAGCTGACACAGCAGTTGTCAGAGAGCTCAGAAGTATTTATTGACTGTCTCAGAAAGTTCTCTGCTTGGTCCACAGGGCTTGGAGAAGGCGCTCAACGCAGAAAGTCCAGTGAACGCCGAGAGTGGGCTGGTTCCTGGGGGACTGGAAGCAGCTGTGGACTGTCTGCCACCAAGGAGCCTTGCGAGGTCAGCACAACCCAAGATGTAATTAGCAATAAAAAGCAGGCGTGACCACCAGGATGGAAAACGCGTGATGCCACACGGGGCTCTGTCAGTGGGGCTTTGCCCTGCTTGGGAAGAACCTTCCATGAGAAAGCATGGCTAGCTGCAACACAAGCCCTTTTTTCTCAGCCTATTGCTGAGACCCGAAGTATAATTTGGGGGTATATATTACATCCTATTTAATAAGTTACCTCACTAAAAGTGTTTTTAAGTGTGGCGTGTGTTTGTATACAGTTTTGAAAGTACATGGCAGTGCTTTTTCGATGGTGGATGGTGCAGAAATTTTTGTGCTAAGCAGGAAATGCAGCCAGATATTCTAGGAAGCCTAAGGCAGTCATAAAAAGAAAATGGGTTGCTGCTTAGATGAGTTAACAGTATGGTCTGAGTTACCACTACTGGTCATGATTTCATCAACTTTTGCATTTCTGTCACCAAGAAATATAGAGGAGCGAGTCCATGAGAGCAGAACACACAAGAAGCCTTAAGCCCTTAGCATGTAAATATTTGTAAAGCAGATAGTGAGTCCTGTGCATTAGTGTAAACGTCCATTCTTCTGTTTTATTCTCAAATGCAAGTGTATTTTATTCAAAACCCAATCTGTGTGCTGTGTAGCTGCCACTAATAAACAGTTCCTTTTCAACTAATCTCTAGAGAAAGATTGCTTCCTACCTACCCTGACGTGCTTCTTGCAAGCACATTGCTCTTTCCTTCATTGACTTATTCTTTCTTTTTTGGACATGGTAAGAACAGTTAATGTAGGAGTCTGTATTGAGGAGAAGGCAAATTTTAAAACCAATGATATGGAGATAATTGTGGGAGGCATAGATAATTTAAGTTCAAATCTGAAGGCTATTATTCAGTCCCATAACTTTAAAGAGAGCAACCTTAACTACATTTCTGAGGGAGGATGAGCGTATCCATGCAGTCTTAACTTGCAGTATCTAAATTTTGGCTCTCTGTGGAAAGCGGACTCTCATTTTTTATTTTAGTTACTTGCTGGAAGATCTTGTCTCTCCCTTTTGAGTACAGGGTGTGCCAGGATTAGCAGAGCCAAACCATTTCACATTAATTCCTTCAATGTGAGGATTTTGCATTAGACTGAGGAGGATGTGATCTCCTCTCTCTCTTGTTTCACTGGGAGTGAAAAATTACACATCTGTCAAATGTTAACCAGATTCAGATCTCTGAGCTAGAGTGCTGCTTTGCTTACTACGTGGCTTTTATTGATGCATTTTTAAGTGCAGTTCCAAATCATAGCTGACTGTGCTTGTTGTTTATGCCATCAGCCAGAAAGCTGAACTATCTACCTGCATAAGTATTTCCTTCATATAGGGAAATAAGTATACCCTGCATTTCTTATGTATCAAGATCTGAACTTCTCAATACACATTCATTTATAATGTATACTTTGTACTTCCTTTGACCTAATTGTCTGTGTGCGGGAAAATTACCCGAATTAGCTGTAACAGGTTCAGTGATGAAGAAATATTATATATGCAAATAATATTTTCAAGGAGCTTAGTTTTCTAGCAATACCATACTATTACTGACTTGGACTTGCTTCCTGAGTGTTGTTATGGTGTCTTTACTTGGTTTTTTTTTTAATCACTGTTTTTGGGTATGATTTATGGTTGCTTATCCAGATCAGAAACCCAAGCCCAAAGGAAGCAAGTGCTTTCAAAATCGCAGGTGTACAGACTTGGCAGGGCGGGCAAGCAGATGCCTGCATCTCTACAGCTACGGTGAAATACATCACTACTAAAATGAGCAAGTACGTTATTGCAAATAAATGACTTTTTAGATGGTACAATTTATTACAGTGCCTAAAGTTGTGTAAAACCAAAAAAATTTATTTATTTATTTATTTTCAGAATCAAAGTAGGCTACCCTATGTGATCTCTTTTTACATCACTTTTATCTCCTGATAGACTTCACTGAATTCTCCCTATTGACTAAAATATGCCTTATGCCCTCATTCTTGTGGATTAATACTCAACAAAATTGAAACCAAAGTAACATTAGCAAAATCCTGGACTTCTTAGAGAAATTGCTGTACCTGGCCACTTTGGTATTCTAAGATGATGTAATAGTTAACATTTGGTTTGCCTTTCTTAAACAGGCTCTCAATGCCCTTGAAATCTCCCTGTAATATATACTGCTTTATAAATGGAGACATTGAAAACCGGGAACCAAATTTGAGCAGGGAGTGAAGTCCCATGTGCCTCTTACATCATTTAGAAGTATCACCAGTCTCTCTCTGTCTTAGAACAGTCACACAATATTACTAAATAGCAACGTAGATTTTTGTGCATCTGGGACAGGGCTGAGTCTAAAAATGATAGCCTAGGAAAATGCAGAAGAAATCTCTTTTTGGAGAAAAATAACTCTCCATTTGTTTACCTCATAAGACTGATGATCAGAATAATTCTGATGATTCTGGGTGATCTAGTGTGCCATGAAGTCATTCATAAGTGCAGCAGGAAGCACAAAATGGTTGGGCTTGTCCTAATTCAGCAATTCAGCATCTCAGAGACAAAACCAGGGAGAGGATGCCAGAGTTCTCCGAGTCAGTGGTTACAACTGGGTTACAAGAAGGACTTGTGGGAAAGAATTCTGGGTTATAGTCTCAGACCTCCACCATCATGTAATTAATGGATTAATTCTCTGTGATACCATTAACAATATAATCAAATAATATAGTTCTGGATGTGATACTATCCACGTGGTTGCATACCATCCAAACTGCATGGAGCAGCAGTAAAGATGCATAGATAATTAGGATTTTGAAAAATGTGTACTTGCTGTGTATGCATGGTAGATGTTAAATATTACCATTATAGATCCATTTAAGTAAGCAGAAGTTTCATTGAAGACTATGTTGCATAAAGAGTGGCATACATGCTTAGATCAGGCCAGGATTTCAACTGGAATTGTTGGAACAAGGTCTTTATACTTTCGTGGCTGTTCATTCTTGCTTATCCCATGCAATAGACACACATAGGAAAAAAAACCAACCCTAAACATAAGGCATATTTACCTTCACGATGCAGGTCAAGAGCCAGGATGAACAAAGACACTCCTTGGTGCTGATAACGACTGTGATGTGGTTGAAACTCGATCCTCGAAGCTCAGTGTCGTGTTTCATGTGGTAGGGTGGGAGGAGTCCCTGTTATCAGCTGGGAGAAAGTGCTTGAGTTTCTCTCTTAGTGGAGACTTACTCCTGATGGGGCTGTCTTTAATTTGCACAGGGGGCTAAAAAAGCTTCTTGAGTAACTTCGCTTTGTGAAGGAGTTTGCTTTCAGTGTCCTAATTTTAGGAAGAAGGAACAAAGAATAAAAATCAAGCCTATGTCCTACATTATTTGCAAAACAAACAGAACCGTGCGAAGGCATTAGTAAGTGAAACTCAGTAAATAAAAGTTCTGTTAAGGATCTGGTTTCCCTCTCAAGAAAGCTTATGGAGAGTCTAGTCTGAAGTAAAATAGCACTTAAATTTTGGATCTAATCATTTAACTACTTGGTAACAACAAGAACTTTATTTTTCCGAATCATGTATTTAACTGCACAGCCTGGTTTGCATCACAAGACAATCAGGGCCACGACTGACATCTCTAGCACGGTCCTTCTTGCACAGATTTATAGCCCACGAATTTGACACAAAGCCACAGACCCCTTGTTTCTTTAGTGGAACTTTAATGAAGGTCTGTGTCTTGCCAAGTACTTTCCTTAAAGACATCAGAAGGTGGGAAGTGAAGCCTTTCAGTGATGAAAAATTGCAGGGAGGGTAACCACTGCAAGAGTGGCTGTACAGACAAGACAAGGAACGTGTTGCAGCTTTCAAGTTCAGATGAGCAACAGCCTGAACTTTCTCCGGTCAGTCCTTGCTATTTACCTTACAAAAAATAGAAGACCTTGGACAACTATGTAAGAAATACTAAGTAGAGTGAGGTTTCTCTACACTCCAAGAATAGAGCAGAAAAACAAATGATATGAAAATCCTCTGATAATTTTTAATGTTTAGATGCTTTCATGCTAGTGGCAGCTTGATATTTCTAACGGTGACCCTAACTGTAAAACGTGTTTTCTGGTTGAATTGTGAGGCTGTGAATCTTTCTGCAGGATTCCAGTTAAGTCACCTCAAGTAATTCCTGAAGTTCTTTAGAGAAATGCAGGTACCTGGGGACCAGCTGCACGTGTGTTCAGCCATGCTAGTTACTTTCTAGTAAGAAAAGTACCGCTGAGGTAACAGTTTCCGTCACGGGTAGAGTTAAATGAGTTTCACTTACACATCTTCAATTGCTGTCTATGAAGCATGAGTCAGGAGGAACCCTTTTGACTTTAGCCTCTCTGGGGAACAGGCAGACTTGGCAGGTCAAGGAAAAACTTGTTTATAAAATGGGCAACAGACAGACGGATTGAAGCAGTCCTCCACAATGTCACTTTTACAGTCACTTTTAAGATTAGAAATGCACTTTAGCTGAGCCTGTCACCTGCTCTCAAGTCTGTTTACTGTACACATTACTAAGTGCAGTTATTATTGCTTGCTCTCTTTCTCAGATCTGGGTGTACCTTTTCAAAAGACCTTATGGAAAATGCCTAATGTAAACCTAGCCTGCTCCTCTGAAAGTCTGTCAGCTTTCTATCTATTGTTCAGCAGAGCACTGGTTATCTGACACTGCATACTAGGGAGGTTAAGTGAATGTCAGCTCCTTTAAAGGCACAGGTACCTGGAGCACTGAAGATTGAGTCTGCCCTTCATATGTGGTTACATGAGGTCTTTTTCAAAGTCATTATCCGTGACTCATTATATTGCCTAAACAGTTTTGACTATTTCAGCCTGGGTCTAAATTCCAAATGACACCTACCCCTAAGGCTTTTGATATAAAGGTAACTGGGCTCTTGCATATACAGTAAAATATGCTGATCTGCTTTGCATATTTTCTGCTCTTCACCCAGTCTGTGTGAGAAGGCCAAAGGCATGCTGCTGACTCAGGCCTAGCATCTCTTACAATCTGTAGGAGTTCTGTGTCTTCAGCCAAGTATCCAGAAGAGACACTGTGTAATTCGTTGGTGAAAGAGGCACTGCCAAGTACTGAGCGCAAGTACCAAACCAGAAGTGAGATTTTAACTTAATTTCAGTATTAAATCGGAAAACTCTTTAACTTAGAGGTGTTCCTGCATCTCTGAAGCTTCCACGTTTCATATCCTGTATACTTTATGGTATATGCAAAGAGCAAATAACAGTAACAGTTGAGGTTTACCTTGCAAAGGGAA
Organism: Mesitornis unicolor; assembly: GCF_000695765.1. Lineage (NCBI taxonomy): Eukaryota > Metazoa > Chordata > Aves > Mesitornithiformes > Mesitornithidae > Mesitornis > Mesitornis unicolor. The sequence goes on from NW_010157586.1 coordinate 41,768, forward strand.
ATGCACAGCCAGAGCCAACTTACCATGAGAGCAATGTGACCTTTAGAAATTCACTAACTTTTCCGTGCTCAGCCTGTCTGGTTTAGGGGGCATTCATATTTCTCTCATACCTCCTTCTTCACACAACTGTAGATCCTCAGACAGGAGAGCTTTTGCACCATCTTGAGGAAGGAGCTATTTGGTTTTAGACATCCAGATTCTCTTTTGTGCAGATAGGCTCAGTGCAGACTGTGCCGTATCTGATTCCCCATTCTTCATGGCGTGTTTGCAGCAACCCCAACAAAGCCAGGATAATCTCTGAAGAGAATGTCTCCCAAAGCTACCTTAACCACTAAGGGTGAATGCAGAGTCACTGAGAGCTGATTCTCCTCAATTCAAACAGATTTTTGGAAAGATGGCTGAAGTCGATTAGAAATTTTTAGTAGCCAGAGGGGAACATTTTTTATCACAACATCGAAGTCTCTTTCCTTCCTACTCCCACTTGTGAATAACTCACAGCTGAAAACCCATTTCACTTGGTCTTTCAAAGATGAAAGCTAGCCTTTGATCTAGAACTAAGCATGGGGAGTTTTGACCCAAGAGGAATGTATTTATTTAAGCTAGAAACAATAGGAGCAAGGGTGTTAAACTAACTACTAACATTGCATTTTTAAAGGCTACTGCCCGAGTTTGCTATGGTTGTGTGTAAAGCTTCAAGTTATGGATTAAGTATAAAATACTGTATTTACTTGCGCTGTTTCTTCCATGTAGTTCTTCCCAAATTCAAGGGTTAGGTATCCTAATAATTTTCATTAATTAACAGCTTTTGAGCCTCTTTGCTCCCCTTGCCAGCAGAGTTCTGTAGCTGGCTAAGAAGTCCTAGGATGTAGGTAGCCAAGGTTTAAAACTGAGGAAGCTTCCAGCCCCTCTATTTTGGTAGTGGCCTTTGAACTCCTTCCCAAAAGACAGGTGTTGCTGTACAGATCGAGATGCTGAAAAGCTTCAATGAACAGTTTGAGATACAAACATGCAGATCATCATTCCTACATCATTAAACTCCACTGACGATTCAGGAATGTGAATGTACAAATTCAAAGTGGTTCAACTGCTGTTTCATCCTAGGGCCCCAGTCAAGTTAATTTTCTTCTGGGTTTCCTTCTAGAATTGAAGGGAAACCGGGGGACATTTTCAACCTTGAGAGACGTGCATGAACTGTACCAACTTGGTTCTAACACTGCTCTAGAGGTTTTTACATCTTCAGGTGCCTAAAGGCAGGAGATCTGTACCTTTGTTGTCATCCTATAAAGACATAACTGTGGTAGGCTGCAACACAGCCAACTATTATTTCATGCATTTCCAGCTGAGGGAATGAAACAACAGTAACAGTAATCTCAGGGCAACCACACAGGACCTCGAGCTATGCAATGCAGACTTGAGCCAGTCTGCACCAGCTGGTTAAAGAACTCAGATTCTTTTCCTGGTATGGTACATAAAGGCAGCATCTCCACCAGCTGGAAGCAGTCTGGCACCACGTGTCCAAGCTTCTATGCTACCATCACAGCCATTCCTGTCTTCCTGCCGAGAATGTGGAGCAGCACAGGACACAGGACTGTGTTCATCAGAAGTCAGGCACAGAGAGGTTTTGCGTTGCTCAGTCCCATGTGAAACTGGTGTCTCAGTATTAGTCCTTTGTTTATTGATTGGCTGGTCTAGTGGGATTTGTGTCTATCACCCATGCTGTCTGAATGTACAAAGAGTCAGGAAAAATCAGTAATAGCCTCCCTGAAACAAGAGGCTCCCTGAAGTTTTAGTCTCCATTCTCCAAATTGAGTCTGCTGTCCCCCTTGTTCCTAATGGTTATGTAGAATGTCATAAACAGTTACCAAGTGCAGGACAGTGCTGGAAACAAAGAGGTCAAATTAAACTCTCTGACTTGTAAAGCCATGCTAGTTTAGCCTTAGGATTTAAGTGGAACTGGTTTTTGGCTAAGGATATTATATCTGGTCTTGACAGAGCTTTGAATTCCCTGACTGTGAAGCCCAACCTATGGCCAAGCTCAGAGCCCCAGATGTGCAGCTTCTTAAGTTTCAAGTATGTATCACTCTGACAAAGCAGGACAACTAAAAGCATTGAAAACACTGCTTTTCCAAAGTTTTGCAAGGAAGGTTATGGAGGAGATTGCTTGTGGTGACAAAACAAGCCTCTGAGCCCATCTCGCTTACCTCCAGTTACCCCCTTGCAGAATTACTGCTGCTGGGCAATAGCTCGTGTATTTCCTAACCGCCACCGGGTGACTCTGGGCATATGATGGCAGTTCTGTTGAACAGACTTTCCCCAGTGAAACAGGATGAGTGACATGAGCCTACAGATACAGCGGGGCATGAGGATGCTGCGCAGACAGATGTGACTCACAGGGCATCCCAAGAAAACGGAAGGAGCATCTCTGAAATAGGTTGTGGGGCATATACTCAATGGCAGTAATATGGATAGCTACCCACACTCTCTTCAGCTTCCTTCTTACTTTGCCTGTTAGCTGTAACAAAATAATCAAATGCCTTTAACAGATAAATTGTGCATTTGGGGACACTGGCCGACTTGCATTCATATGAAACTGGGGGTAACAGCTTTATATTATTCTTTGTTGTTTATTAAAAGATTGAAGCCGATCTATGGTAAAGTGTTTAGCAGTGAATGGAGTACTTTTAATACTCGGAATAAGCATTAGAAACCAGAAATAGTAACTGAAGAAGATCCAATCACAAGGATCTGATATGGATAAACTTGAGATTTTTTTTAGAGATTCATTGCTGAGACAGAGAAACATACATCTGTGGAAGCACAGATGACTTTAATGAGGCTGCACAGCTAATAATAGATTGCCTTCTACTAATTGCAAAGCTGTAATAAAGCTAAAATACAAATGTTCCCGTTTTCTTGTCCAACGAAAGACATAAGATGCTGTACTGATACATCAGTACCACCCAGTACACTCAAATTTCTTCCAAGATTGTTTTTATAGATGTTTCTCTGACTCCCTGGTGAACAGACTCTTAAAGTTTTTCTCCCTTGGGAAGCCTGAACAAGGCTTTAATTTCTGCTGAAGACAGAACAAGACAGTCTGGGTTCTTGCATCATATTCTCATTGTTGCCATATTTCCTCTCATATTCACATCAGTAGCAATTTGAAAACATTAGTTAAAGTGACCACAGCTTATATGGGAAAAGCTGCATTACACATACGGACTGGTAGGAGTTTGACTGGACTTTGATCCCTTAAGGCAGTCTGCTACAGTAACGGGGCCATCTGATGAACCCAGTCCCAGCACATCAGATGCTGGGTTGCAGAAGAGTCTGATGATCAAATGAATGGGGACTACCTGCTATCCTGAGCCTATGCTGTAGCATTTGGGAGATTGTATTCATTGTCTGGCTTAAAACATGCATTCTGCATGGACTTACATAGCTTCAGACTTGAGCTGGACAAGGACTACAGCGAGGGCAAAGCCTGCCCTCTCTCCTCATGCCTCAAAGCAAGTTCACAGAATCACAGAATCGCTCAGTTGGAAAAAACCTCTGAGATCATCACGTCCAACCGTTCCTGTCTACCCCCTAAACCATATCCCTAAGTACCTCATCTACCCGCTCTTTAAACACATCCAGGGATGGTGACTCCACCACCTCCCTGGGCAGCCTGGTCCAGCTTCTGACAACCCTCTCAGTAAAGAACTTCCTCCTTATCTCTAACCTGAACCTCCCTTGGCACAGCTTGGTGCCGTTTCCCCTTGTTCTATCCCCCATCACCTGGGAGAAGAGCCCAGCACCCACCTCTCTACAGCCTCCCTTGAGGCAGTTGTAGGTGGTGATGAGGTCTCCCCTCAGCCTTCTCTTCTCCAGGCTAAACAAGCCCAGCTGCTCCTCATAAGGCTTGTTCTCCAGACCCCTCAGTTGTCTCCTTCACTGAACATTC
>NW_010157586.1:45744-66842 GCF_000695765.1 Mesitornis unicolor
CGAGAGCTTTGCCTGATGGCATAGGCAAACAGAGTGATTTTGGTTGTCAGGAGCTCCTAAACAAAACACTGACGTTCTTGTATTAATCCAAGATTCCTGGCTTACTTTAAGATTATAGACAGGCCTAGTAAGAGTTAACAATAATTTCCCTGGTGCCTTGCAGCAAATTCTCCTTCAAAATATCTGTAGGTAGCTAGAAAGAAATACCTACTGAGGTATAGGAGCATGGGGGCATCTGAAAACCTCTTCTGCAGCTAACAGACAAATAGTAACAAGGATCTCTGCTGATGACTTTCTGTAAATTAATAATGGCTGTGGCAGTGTCGGATGGAGGAAAGGGATTAAGGGGCTGAATATCTAAAGCCACTCTTTCAGATTGCTTTAGTCAAATCCCGCATCACAAAGGTCCATTAGTCTTTCTCAGAACGTTTTTTAAAAAGCAAAGTAATGCTGGAGTCGCAGTGCTGTGTTCACTGATAATATGGGAGTGCTGGAGCTGGCATGCCATGGCTCCAGACTAAAACATTCCTACTACAGGGATATGAAGAACATGTGGAAGCTTCTGCAGCCAAGTGCTTGCAATCCACAAACCACAAACTGGATCTGGGCTTGTGCAGATGAGAAGCACTGCAGTGCATTAGTGAGCACAGCTGCACGTGTAGATAGAGGACCGTATGTGAAGATGTTTTTGGAGCCTTTGTGACTCGATCATGCACGAGCCATTGCTGGGGTACAACAGGCCGAGCTGTTTTGAAGGACAGAGATACTGTTCAAAGACCTTGTCCTAGTTGTGCTTATTGAGCTGTAAAGTCCATGACCCAATGTGTGTATTTTTAACAAACTGTGAGACAAGGCCTGGGAAGCAAGCACAAAGATTTATACCTTTATACCCATACCTCAGCCAGTGTAAAGAAGGATTTTTTTTGCAGCAGAAAAAGCTGCTTTTCTTATTTGCTTCTCAGCTGCAGGGAGTCAGGAACCTCAGGGCAAACCCTCCTCCCATCACAAAAATCACTCATCATCAACTGGGTGATGACCTGCCATCTCAAATTCATTCTTTTTCGAATCCTGCCTCGGTGGGGAAGGCTGAGGGATAACCTAGGACTAGTTGTGTGAACAAGGCTATCCCCATTTTCACTGTGTCAATTGGTAAAGATTGCTTTGTTCATGAATACCGCCCAGTTGAAAAGACAAAATTTGACTCTTTTTCTTTTGCTTTTTAGGCAGTCCTCTTTAATATTCAGATGGGAATACGTTCATTCAGCTGGTGATGTGTAAAACAGAAGACAGTGAATGTGCAGAGTACAACCAACCTGTGGTGACTTGACTTTGAATTGCACAAGTAGTGGTGAAGTATTCGAAAACAAAATTTTAAGGTACTTTTGTAACGGGAGCCTTCATGAAGTATCTGCTGAATGGAATAATTCGAATACCTAAATCTTGAAGTTTTGTCAATTTACATTTTCTGTCATTTGATCTGTTCCAGTGAGTCACACAGCATAATCATATTTTGAATGATAATAAACTTGAAAAGCCAGCAATCATGAGCACTTGGTATTTATAGAATGGAGAAGTGATAACTAGTACTGTCAGTGTAACAATTTAAGCTTGCTGAAACTTTTCCAGCCAGGACAGTTTTCCATCAGAAAATGTTGATTCAGTGGAAACGTATTGGGCTATTTCTGGTCAATCTTAGCATCTCTCTTTATGCTGATGTTGAAATGTATCCTGCTTAATTGATACTGTGGATGCCTCCTCCTTGTTCATTTTCTCCTTCAGCTCAGACCAAGTAAAGCTGTAGGCCCCTCTTTGGCAGCCTTGTGCTGTGCTGGTAAACGTGTAGACACAGCTCTTTTCAAACAGTAATTTCAAGTACTGAAGTTCTTTTTTTGACTCGAAATAAAGTTACAGATACGAACACGTGGTTGCCACTGCTGCATCCCTTCTCAGGCTGGGTTACATCCCTCCATTTACTGTCAGCCGACATGACCCATGGTGTGTAAGTTGTATTATCGCCACTTATATCACTACAGTCTCCCCCTGTCAAGCGGCTCCTGTGCATTCTGGCAATGCCACTGCCCATCCTCGCACTTCCAGGGCAACCTCTCTGCATTTTTCCTTGCTCAGAGTAACTTGTAAACAGGGTGAGTGCTGCTGCCTGACTTCTCGTGAATCTGAGCAAGGGGATGTCACTCTTTTCTTCAGACTTCGTTAGACGTCTGTTTAATGCTGTGGTTGAAACTTCCCTTCTTACTTTTCAAATTACCCATCTTGCTTCAGACTGTCTCAGGCTTTACTTTGCCCTGCTACTTTACTTCTGCTGAAGTGCTAGTTGCTTTTGTCTCTACGATCACATCGTCTTGGATACAATAGCTGCCTCCTGTGCAGCGTTCCTGGGCCTCATTAACTCATGCTGAAGTTTCATATTTCAGATGCCAGTTTAAGGCTTTGGTCATAATCTTCAAAGTGGTTAATGGATCAAGCCTTAGCTACATTAAAGGCTGAATTTAGATCTGTGAACCATCACATCTGCATTTCCTTGGGGCAATGTAGATTACAAAGCCTAGGAGGAAGTGTGTGACAGGGAGGAACAAGGCAATCTTAACTGAGAGAAGCAAGTGATGGAGAAAGTATTCAGAAGATATTCTACAGATCCAGACCTTTCAAAATTGAATCACTCTGATTTTCACCTTCATCCTAGCAGGCAGACAAAGCAGCAACACCTCAGCACCATCATTAAAACAAATTCTGAGGAAATTTTTTCTACGGAGCTATCAGAAAGTCTGCTACAAATTGTGCTTTAAATGTGAAGTTCCCAAATAGCCAAAGGCTAGAACATATTTTCTCCCTTGTCTTCAGTTATGTCGCTGCCTTCACAGAATGCCCCAGTGTTGAGATTGTTCATATGAAGCAGAATCAACCACAAAAACTAATGCAGACTACTCAAATAGAAACAATCAAATACAGATGTGTAGTTTCTTCTTCAAGAGGGACTTGCTGTGAAGCTAAAGATGAACATAATGCACAGTTTACTTTTGAAGTTAAACCAGACTTTTTCATTCCTATTCTAAGCTCAATTGGTGTATTTCAGGCTTAGTGTTTATCCAAACACAAAAATCTCACTGGTTAATCTTCCATGGACGTTTCAACCAATGCAGTCAAACTGGTATAAACACTTCTGTAAAGACTCTTAGTTTAGTTTATGTCAATTTGGAATCTGTTTATGGCAACCCAAAATAAGCTATTCTTAAACTTGACTACAAATGTCAGCCAACTTCTTGCACCGATTTTGACTAAACTGATTTAAAATAGAACCTTAACATAAACTAGTGTGACTTTCCTGTAAACTGGAAACTTCTTTGGTAGACTGGAGCCTTCAGTGTACTGCATGTCACGTCCTCCCTCTTGTGGCTGACATGAAGATTCACAGTGCTGGAGAATGCACATTAAAACCCTAAAATGGATGAGGCTGTCCTTAGCCACCACCTGCCAACAGGGACAGTAAACCGGCAGTTATTTGGGTAATCAAAGGTATATAGACATAGCTTTATAAAGATACAGTAACAAAACACTTGGAGTTGTTAATTTGAAAACCAGAATTTATCATCATTTTGGAATAAAGTAACTACTAAATTCCCAGTAAACATTTCTGTTAAAGTTACTATACTACTAGGAATCTACTATACTATTACTGCAGTATCCTAATATAGTATATTACTATTAGTATACTACTAATGCTAGTATAGCCTGTGCTCTGGAAAGGTACTAGAAAAGAAAAGTTGGCAAGTGTGGGTAACCGGAACTGGAGGTGGCTTGTTTGAGGTAGGGACAAGGAGAGAACAACAGAGAGGAGTAAGGCTTGCCGATTTGAGAGATGGTCCAGAATCACAGAATCACAATATTAGGAGTTGGAAGGGACCTGGAAAGCTCTCCCATCCCAACCCCTGCCAGAGCAGGATCACCAGAGCAGTCACACAGGAACACGGCCAGGGCTTTGGGTGTCTCCAGACAAGGAGACTCCACAACCTCTCTGGGCAGCCTGGGCCATGCTCTACCACCCTCACACTGACAAACTTTGTCCTAACGTAAAACGTTTTTCCTTCCATTTCTAAACTGAGTCCCCCTTTGCATCCTCTGGTGGTAGACAAGTGGCTGTGAAGTTGGATGCAAAGGAGACATTGAGCCTTTGTGACTTTGCCCCACTGCAGCAGCGTGGCATCCGTTCGCAGAGCAGGCCGTGCTGGCCTTCCTGCCCCGCTCTGCCCGTTCAGGTGCTAAAGGTGCTGTGACTGATGGGTGGGGCAAGCTGTGCTTCTCACAAATAAGAAATAGCTGCCCAAGGTTTCAATAGAAGCATAGCTAAATTATATTTTAAAAGATTCCTGCCTTTATTTGGTCCGTGCCTGATTGATTCCATGACATAACTGAGCAACCATGAGGTGATTTTCAACATGCTTGGAGGAGGTTTGAAGTTGTCACAAGGATCTCAGTCCTCCATTCCCAGATTAATTGTTGTGATTACTTTACTGATGCTGTTGTAAGAATTTTTCATTTGAAATTTTGGCTAAAAAGGTTTGGTGCCAGATGAGTCCTCTATTCTCTCGCTCCACCCTGCCCAGGTAAAGCTGTCTCTTACATTCGAGCGCAGCATTTGCCTGCTGTGTATTGTACACATTTCAAAGTGCAAGCTGAAAGCTGCCATCTCTCAATTTCTTCTCAGTAGAGATGTCACAATCCTATCTTGCTAGGATCCACCTTTTCTTTGAGAGCGTGTTGTGGTTTAGGGCTGGGCCAGCCACTAAATCCTGGCCAGACGCTCTCTGTTAACCCCTCTACCCTCCCCAGAAGGGAAGAGAAAAGAGAATAAGGGAGAGAGACTTATGGGTTGGAAAATTAGTTCTGTTTAGCTCAAACCATGACATTGCGCCAGGACTGAGGAATGTAATGAAGTTTATCTAGAAGTAGGGAGGTTCAGGACACAGGAAGGAAAGAGGAAAAACTCCACATAACACTTGTGCAGCAAGGAGGAAGTCCTCCTGTGCTCCTAAGTCCGGGGTTAGCATCTCAGGTCATCCACAAAAAGGTATTTGAGGAAAAGACAAAGGTGGTGGCACAGGAAGCTGTTCTCAAGGAGAGGATGGGACTAATCCATAGAATTCCCTGCTTTGATATGCCAGCAGTACACACTAGGAACTCCTCTACCTTGCCTGTCTCACAAGTAGTGAGGCAGCCCGTGGCACAGGGACTAGGGGGGTGCTTGGGGTAGCCAGGAGCTCCTGTGTCAAACAGGGGACCTCCCACACCAGTGAGCAACCATGGGACGACACGGGCATTAATGGGAGGGGCTACATTATGAGCTATGCTAATAAGTCAGCAGTTAGCTGTAGTTTATTTCCTGTGCTACTAAAATGTGATGTAAATTAGAAGCGAACAGTCAGTGAAGAGTAGCCTGGATATTCTTCGGTTGCTTGGTTCTCAAAATGCTCACCAACTCTGGCCAACATTAAGACTTTAAAGGTCATGGTGCTTTTAAGAAACATCACCAGGTCAGGCTGAAAAGCACAGGTCAGAAATAGAGTAGAGCAGAGTCATCTTCCAGCAGTCAACAGAATTCACTGCATCGATCAAGCTGAGCGCTGCATGGGTTAATGCGAAATAATGTGCATAAAAGTGCTGTTTTGCAGCAGGATTCCCAGGATAATCAGTATCATTATTACTCAAGATTTTTTTCAAATCTGTTTTCGGTTATGTTGTCATCGAATTCTGGATTTTCTGAACTTTGGGGGATCTGTAGACAACTTCAACCTAACAAGGCTGTGCCCATTGTCAGGAAGCAGCAAGCACCATCTGCGCCCTAAGGGGCAGGAAGCCAGAAGCTGCTTGGTAACCAACCAGCCCCATGGTAACCAACCAAGGCAAGCAGGCCAGACCCAAAGAGAGTAGCGAGGATCAACTGTGGGTCACATCCCACAGGTTCAGTGATGAGACAGGGCCAACAGGTCAGACCACAGGTCAGGGCCAGGATCAGGTCTCCTGAGAGTCTGGTCCAGTATAGTCCAGTGATTGCTGGGCAGGTCATTCATTGAGAGACAGATGCAAGGTCAGCCTGGGAGGCCAGTCCAGAGGTCAGGATCAATGGGGTCCATGGCCAGGTGCAGCTGTGGCAGAGCACTGCTCCTGCACCATCGCTTGGGCCGGGGCTGAAGGCCCAGGGCTGTGCTTGAGGGGAGATCCTGGGCCCACACGTGAGTGGAGGCACCAGGTGAGGCTGGTCCAGGCCAGTAAGGGCTATGAGTGTCCTCAGGGCCCCCAGACTCAGTGTGAAGAGTGTAGGTGGCTTCCAGCAATGCCCTCAGAGAAAATGCATAGAGAAGAATAAAGCATCCACATGGGGAAGATAACTGGCTAGGACCCCAAGGAGTCTGGAAAGATAAAGTGTGGATTGGCAGAGGTTTTTGTAGCACATTTTGGAGAGGCATGGTCAGGAGAGAGAGAGTTCATGCCTGTTAAATATGTCAGGAGTCAGTTTGGCTGCAGTCTGCTCAGGTTTCTGAAAACACTGGGCTTCCTTTAGTCAGAACCTGTATTTGCCTGGTCAGCCAGCGGTGACTCATCGCAGGATTCAGCCCTGAGAGGAGGAGAGAGGGACTCAGAATTCAAAGTGATTCTAAGTTCTCTTTGTCACAGTTATTCCCATTGCTTATTAAATTGAAATGTAGGGTGGGAAAGGATTTCAAGAGAACATATTCAAGAGGATGAAGCATCTCTTCCATACCAAAGGCCAGATAGGTCTTTGATGACCCACAGTAACAAACTCTTAGTGTCATTCAGTAACAAGATGGAAAAAAAATGTATGGCTATTTAGCTTTATGCTGAGGTTGTACATCTGGCTTCATAGTTCAGGCTCGTCCTCTCTCATCTTGGTTACTCCTCTGTGTTTGGGAACAGTGAAGTGACAAATGTCAGGCAAGGAAAGTACCAATGCAGAGGTTGTCCTTGCTGAACAGCAGTGGTGTACAGCATTCATTGACCGGATGCAATGATAACTGGACAAAGCTATCGCAAAGTTTGTCTTTTTTACGTGTGTTAATTCAGCCCACTGACAGACATTTTGGACATCCTGCTCACATGGTTTGCATTAAAGCATTATGAAATCCCAAATTCTGGTGCCAGATGGTTTTGGATTGCTTTGCTTGTATAAAGGGTTTCATTTGGGTGCATGGAAAATGTAAAATAGTCTGGTAATAGCTTTAGCAGGACTGCATAATCTGCATTTGCTTTATTCGTCAACTCTTCTAGCTGCCTTCTGCACATTATATTCCATGTCGTGATAAAACTTCAAAACATGAATTCAAACTTACTGACTTCCCAGAACAGACTATGCTCAGTAAAATGCTTAAAGGGATTGACGTGAAAGGAAATATCCCTAAAGACCCACCATGCTGAGAAACCACACGGTGAATAAAAATAGCCCTCTCTTTCCGAATACGTGCCTCCTAGGAATGCATTGAGCCTGGTCCTGAATGTGGAGCTAGAAAAGAGAGGATGGGTAAAGGTCAAGCATACAGCTGTTGTTCCTGCCAGTAAGCATTTTGCTTGCTTCACTTGATGAGCTGAACGAGCATTTTAGCTACTATTAACAGGGATCACATTTTTCAGATGATCTTTTCTTGGTGTAACAGATGAGCACCAGGAGTATAAATATGGAGTTAACTTGAAATCAGATCTGTTGGAATTCACACATCCTGTTCCACATGGTATGAGCAGGGCGAAATGGCCCTTGCACTTTCTGAATTTCATCCTGCATGGACCACTGTCACATCACGTACTGTGTGGCTTCTGCCTTGTCATTATTCAAATATAGAATTACTTCCCTGATCCAGTCACACTCCCAAGTGCAAGTGCAAAACGGTGACCTGGTTAAACCAGTAGCTTTCTAGGATATAGTAATAAAAACAAGCTGGATTGTGTTTTAGGAGAACACTTTAAAGTTGCTTCTTTAACTGGATGTGTTTTTAGTTTGCTTGTTTAAACTTACTCTCGATGGGGACGCCAGTGGCTGGATAGAGACAGTCTTTCTCTCAGTGTCCTCTCTTCTAGTTTTTCAGAAATTGCTTGTTTGCAGCTGCAGCACAAAAGTAAGGGCATGGCATACAAACAGAGATCTTGTTCTTGGAGACGTAAAGGGGGACAGGCTGGTTTGTACAGAGGGATTCCCCTGGCTCTGCTCAGCCACTTTGAGCAGTTTTCACTCCCCCACCTTCCACAAGAGTTGTTTTCCTGAGTTTCAGTGTAAAGCCCAGAGAGAGAGAGGCATCACATAGAAAAAACAAAACAAAACAAAACAGGAGTTTCAGTTTAGCATTGCCAAGGAGTCTGTGTTTCCAGTTGCACTGCAATAAATAGACAGAAAATAAGTGACTTGCGCTACATTTGATCAGTCTCCAAGTACTCTGGAGTAATAAATTGGGATTATGTTATTCTCTAAAAAGAAAATGAAATAAGTAAAACTTGAAACCTGTTAGCGCCACATCAGATCTACACAGAACAGTGCACAACTACCAGATAGAGCAATCACGACTCTGTGAACACTGGTCCCTATTACCCAGTCTCAGGTGAGTTTCCTCAGTTGTATCACCTTACCAATGCAACTGAGAGTAGCTCCTGATCTCAACTAAGGCTGTACTAAGAGCTAGAATTTTTCAGAGCAGTGGAGGCGGGGAGGAGCAAGGATAATATCAACAAGTACATCAAGCAATAACAAGGTAGCAGGAGCTTGCTGAGGTCAGCATCACACCCAGGGCTCAGAAAGGCTGACTCCAATGGACTGAGTCAGAACTGCAGAGCTGAGGATGTGCTGATTGGTTTGCACAACTCCTCTCTCAACTTTTGGGGTGGGGTAAATCTCAGAAAGGAGTTTTTAGAATTAAAGAGTCAGTAGACATAGCTATAACAGTGGGATAGGGAAGTTTGTGAAGCAGATACCAAGCTTAACGTCGCCCTTAGATGCAGGCAGTGCATCTATATGTTTCTTTAGGATCTGTATTAGTAGGAAGTGTACTTGAGCAACCTGTTTCAAATGGATTACTGGCACGGAGGAACTTCTGTGAGCGGTTTGTCACAGCCATTAAAACTTTGTATAGCCTGTGCTGTATCAATGATACGCTTTTTAAAACTGGAAATACAGAAGTTTCCCTGTCTTCCTCACTTTGCCATCTCTCACTGGCTCCTCTATCTATCGAGATGTAGTCCAAAGAGGGATAGACTACCATGTATTATTTACCCAATGTTTTCCTTTGGAAGCCTCTGTAGTGCTTATGATTCTACCAAATTTTAATAATTTTCCTACATTTTTTTGGACACACACTCAGTTTAAATCGGGACAAGTTAAAACTGATTCAACAACTTCCAAGGATGACCCTTGGCTTAGAAGAAGTTCCTGTGACCTCTTTTCTGGTAACCCCAGTGCTCCTATTCTTCAGCATTAGGACTTGCCTACAACTATGATCATTCCTCACTTCTGAGTGTCTCAAATATGGAACCTTTGAAAATGAAGCATATACACTCAGTCACCCCCTGTGAAAAGTTTATTTATGTGACGTGTCTGGTATCACACAGGTGAGCTGTGACACAAACACGTGTAGAATTCAGTTACCCAGGACAACACTCAGTTCTCGGAGCCATGAAATTGTCCTCTCCCTTTCCTGTAGTCTCCCGTCTCATAGTGCATCTCCCAGCTTTTCCATCATTAGTATGTAACCAATCCACTCCAAAGAGGCTGGAAAAAAAATGGCATTGAATTATTTCACTAAAGGCTTTTGTCATTCTGTCCACAGGATTCCTAAAGTAAGGTTGTATAAGCAAACTTAACTCTAGCATGTCCCAGTTTTGAATTGCATGGCCTGCAACCTTGTGCAGGTATTCTAATAACTGGAGGTTTTTTCCTGAGTTAATTTTGTCTAGAAATTCATGTGCATCGTGACCATTCTGCAGTTACTGTTTCTAGTGGTCTCAGTGATTAGATATGTGGGCCCGAAGAATTAACAATTATATTCACCAGTACTAACAGACTGGCCAAAAGGCACTTCCCTGTCTGAGTAGAGGGAGGTTTCATTTCATTAAATGAAAATTTAATGCAGGAGCCCACTCAGACCTTCCCTTTCCACATGTACAAGGGGAAGAGGTTTCTGTGCCCACCAGATGAGGAGTGATGAGCTGTTTGATTAACACACCTGCCTGTTCTTCCTTCAAACTCAAAACCTGTCCAGACTTGCTGCAGCCATTGCCTTTAGGGAGCACACATTCTCAGCTCCATGCTGTGTAGTCTGGCTATCAGTCGTGACAGTGCTGAGAGATTTCAGTCATCCGGACCACCTACAACACAACTTGCAGATGCACAAAGAGTACGTTATTGTTGGCAGTACGATGGAGGTCCTGCATTTCGGGTCTCTGCCTCAAACCAAATGCATGGAGCTTCAAATTACTCATGTAGGCTGGCAGGAGTTTCATGGCCACAAACCTGCTCATCAAGTTGGCTAATTAACCTATTTGTTTCTGAATTCCAGTGTCAACGTTAGTCACCCTAGGAATGTCTGTAACAACAGAAGAATCAGGCAACACCCAAGGTCATCCCCAACTCAAAACATGAAAATTCCTTCTTGATGTACCTCCCATTCACCGTCACTTCTATCACTTTTCCCACTTTGAAGCTGACTGAGAGCTGCTTCCCAGAAAATGAGCATGACCCTAGCAGATAATGTGTTTCACACTAAAGAAAAAAAGTCATAACTTTTGAAAAATAATGTCTCTTTTATTCAAAGACAGAAATCAGTTTATTCTATTTATTCTTCAGTTTTCAGGGCTATCTGGTTTTTCTTTTAATTTCACATACAACCTTCTTTTCCCTATCTTTTGCTAAACACCTTTTTTTTTTCCTAAATGCCATGTTCAGGCTCACACAGACAAAACATCCGTCTAGATGACTCATTGTATTAGTATGACCAACCTGGGAGATGGATATTTATGATATAATTATGCCTAGACTTTCAGTTGCATTAATATTAAAGGAAGAATTTTTTAAAGATTACATTAATATGAAGTGTATCTATTAAAGCTGGTGATACAAATAATGTGAGGCTGAGTTCTTGCATATTTAATTACTATAATATGATATTATCAAGTAGGTTGCCAGTGAGGAAAACAAACCTTTTGAGCAAGAAGGCCATGGAGCTGTTGGAGCGGGTCCAGAGGAGGCCATGAAGATGATCAGGGGCTGGAGCACCTCCCTTACAGGGACAAGCTGAGAGAGTTGGGGCTGTTCAGCCTGGAGAAGGGAAGGCTCTGGGGGACCTTATTGCAGTCTTCCAGTACCTGAAGGGGTCCTACAGGAAAGCTGGGGAGGGACTTTTTATAAGGGTAGGTAGCAACAGAATGAGGGGAAATTGTTTTAAACTGGAAGAGAGGAGATTTAGACTGGATATTAGGAAGAAATTCTTGACTGAGAGTGGTGAGCACTGGCCCAGGTTGCCCAGGGAAGCTGTGGATGCCCCCTCCCTGGCAGTGCCCAAGGCCAGGTTGGACGGGGCTTTGGGCAACCTGGGCTGGTGGAGGTGTCCCTGCCCATGGCAGGGGTTGGACTGGATGAGCTTTAAGGTCCTTTGCTCTGGTGATCCTTCTGTGATTCTATGACTAAGATCTTTTTAAAAAATCACTTACTATTTTGCAGTAAAAAGTCATCTAGTATTTAACCCATACTTCAGGCAGACATGTTCCTGCTCTCATCCAAATGGGTATCCCTTTTTATTGGGCACTGTTTTCTTCCCCTCACTGTGAATGAGCTCTCTTTGAGCAGCAGACTGCCTAAGGACTCTTCACTTCTGTTCCTTGCAATGAAGCTTGGTCAAGCTACAGAACATGCAAGAAGGAATATCCTTCTTTTTAGTTGTTTGTTTCAGCCAGTTTGGGATAGAACAGTGCCTAATCCTGTCATGTTAATAATAGGATTTTTCCATTATGAGCCATCTAAGCCACTTTTCTGAAGGAAAGGACTACAGATACATTTGTCCTGTTGCGGCACTGACAAGGCAAGATAGGAGTGTAGCTACAGATCACAACCTGCGTGTGATACTTGGGACAAGAACCTTTTGCTCTCCGTGTAATTCTGAAGTCCTACAAAACGTGTAAGTGGGTTTTCCAGCCACCCCAGAGAGACCATGTGGGAAGGAAAAACATTAGGAGAAACAAAGTGTCACTGCATACAACATTACAAATTAGAAATAACCAGCTTCTCTATAGGCCTGATGCTTGGAAACCTACCTCAGTTTCCAACTGAATGCAGGTTTAAGGAATTCCAGTGTTAGGTGCGCATATAACGGAGGCCAATGAGACAAACCTATGAAAATCCAGCACTGTCTTCAACGTGCTGTGCTTTCACAGCCTCTGGTTTGAAAACCACCATGCCAGCTGCACAGATTGTCTCTTAGCTCTCACCTATGCAGATACCCATTTAAGAGATGTCCAAACACCCTGAGATACGAAAGGCCAGAGCGGTGGCTGTGTGTGTTCAATCTGTGTGTACCACGGGAACAGAACTGATGTTCTTAACTCTATCATCACATTTCATTTTATCACAGAGGAGCCCTGCTTCTCCCCAAGCAATGTAAGAGCAACCTGTATTGTGCAGCATACAGCTGCTGTGTGGACTTCATTTGCTATACGCCGGTACATCTCCACCAACCCTTCTGCACACACATCCAGTGCCAGACTGTGACTCCAAACAGTTTTCAGATTGAGTAGCAGAACTCAATGTCGTTAGTGTGAGAACAAAGGTCTTTTAAGGAGAAAGTGCACTGACAAATGTATTTTGAGAGGTCAAATGTTAAGTGGAAGCCCTCTCTGCATTCATACCATAGATAAGTTTATGTAAAAGTATTAAGGTACGTTCCAGAAGGAGCCATTCCTGAATTCCCTAAGACTAATGCACCTCAAGATTTTATTAATAACCAATTTAAAAAACTGGAACACTGAAAATATTTCTTTATACAGAGCAGATCACACTTATTCCTGTGTCTGGCCGTGTTCCTGTGTGACTGCTCTGGTGATCCTGCTCTGGCAGGGGTTGGACTGGATGAGCTTTCAAGGTCCCTTCCAACTCCTGATATGCTGTGATTCTGTGTGTCTGTGATTATGAACTATGAATTTAAATAGCAGACCTTATGTGCTCACGAGTAAATCCTTTTCTGAAACTCAAGACCCAGGTAGCTATCTAGTAAGTTAAATTTTACACGTGTTAATGAGAAGCCTAGGAAATAAAGATCCTTCCTTCCTAAGTAAAAGTCTTGCTTAAAACAGTGAAATGCCCTCACAGGAAGTGAAAACAGCACTGATCGCAGTGCAAAAGCAGTGCAGAGCACGTCCTGAGCACATCTTCATGAGTAGCTTCCACAGGGCCTGGCTGACGAAGGTGGCCTTAAGTCAGCATTACCCTCTGAAGTTCGGGTTGCAGGGCCATTTGCCTACGCTCTCGCAGCCAGCAAAACCCAGGACCTCTGGATGTTTTTGCAATGTCTGTTTGCATGTCTGGGACTGAAATCCTTAAAGCAACTTCAGAATATCCCAAGAGGAGAAAAGCAGGACCTGGCCGTATGTGTTGAGAAGAAAAAGATGCTTCACGTTTTCGGGATGGTGTCACTTCCTGAAAGCTTGCATTGAAGCGGCTGATTTTTGCTATTTGATTGAAGCAAACCATTAGATCTGTAAACTTAGCTTGGTTGTTACAAGCAGCCGGAAGATTATAGCATGAGGAGAATATTGCTTCATTTCTATCTAATATTGGTATGGAATTGCCATGAGAAGTGGAAGTCAGGATGATCTATAGGAGTTTTCACCTGTAAATCTTCACCTTTACAATTCCAAACACACTATGTTTGCACTGATGGTTGAGCCTCACAGTATCTGGGCTTTTTTTTTTAACCTTTAGTATTGCCTCACCTGTATTACTGCTCTGACTTCTAGTTTATGACATAATTAAAGCAACTCCATGAGCTCAGCCCTGCAGAATACCTAACATACACATCTTTATCGTAACTTTTGATTCTGATACGTCTGCTCTGATGCTTTTCTCTACTTTCAAGCCAGCCACGTTTTTATGACCTTTTGCTCATCCTCAGCTTGTAGTTTCTCATGCAACTGAAGTGAGACATGCCTATTTTTAGCGCATAAAAATATTCTGGGAACTACAAAACTGTTTGTCATCTCTGCTGGTAGAACCTGATTGTTTTCATTTGTTCGTTGGTTGAAATCACCATGGAATTCAGTTATCTTTTAGTTGCTGATAATGTCGACATTTTTTAGGTCTTTGCTGCCTTGACTGTGAGTTATTCACACTACTCCTTCATGACAGGCATAACCTGGCTTTGCACAGCATTCAGTGAACAACTTTTTTAATGATCTTTTGGTTATCAAAAGGGTATTTGTGATAATTATGTTTGTACTTCTACTTCATATTTAATGAAGCTGCAAGGATGTTATCGATTGTATATCCACGTTTCAATAGCAGGTGGGATAACTTCACTGAGCTCACTCTTATACACGCTCTGCACTATTTCAGGTAAACCAGCACACCAGAAAAAACAATAAAGCAGATAAATCACTGTAATATTAACACAAAAATTTTTCCCATTAGATGTTTATCTTTCTACATAGAATTTACATCTGGAAGGAATGTGGCTATAATATTTTCCATTAAATTATCCTGCTGCTAAATCTTTCTTGACAAAGATAGTGATAAGGTGAAACGACTCAATTGCTTGCTTGCCAGATTATTCCAGTAATAATGTAAATGGGGGAAAAAAGTTCTACTGATTATTTCAGTAATGAGATGGAGCAGGGGTAAAAAAGTTTTAATCACTTTTGCTTTGGCAGGCTGCAAACAGGACACCAAATGGGATCTATTTAATAAATAAACACTGCAAAGTCCCTGATCCACCTAGTGCCAAGTCCTTACTCAGCCTCCTGTGACGGAAATAATTTGGAGTCTAGTCAAGCGCAGATAAAGAGCTCATTTCATTTTTGGATCCAAGCTGAGTATCGCTGCATCCAAACTAGGTTAGGAACCCGACACTGAGGAGAGGTGGGAGTGTGAAAGAACAAAGAGGCTTTGCTTTCGTACTTCTCTTCCAGGCTCTCTAGCCGTCTTGCAGTCGAGTTAGAACAGCCTGTTTTCTCTGCTTACAGTTGCCTCCTGAAAACTTAAAAAAGCTGCTCTAGCATCAGGATATCTCTGGGCTGCCACTGCACTTGTTTTTTCCCTGGGAATCTCTTCCTTCCCCATAGTTACCTGGAACAGCCAGGTGGGGATGCCCTCTAAACAAGGCAAAATCTCTGGCGTCCAGGTACAGTTGCTTGACAGCAAACTAATGCTAATTAATACAAGATGGGCTGATTATGAATCTCAGATGTGGACTTCATAATCCATTCTACACAGTCCAGTAGGATTGCCCAGCAAAGAGAAGTTTTAGCTACTGGACCTGGTGCTCCTCTGCAGTCACAGGTCAGGAGGCACCCGACTGCAGTGAACAGAATCGCACAAGCATCACGGAAGGCTTGAGCTCATACAGTCTGATCGTGGTAAATTAATAATTAATATTTTTAGTTGTATTTGGAATAAAACACTATGTAAAGATCTTCTGTCACTGATTCCTAGTCAGCAAAACTTGAATTTTGGAATCACTTCTGTAAATTATTGGGAGAAGTGAGAAAAGCATTTGAAAGCAAGCAAGCAAGCACCCAGGGCTGCAGATTGACTGCAGCAGATGCCTGAGGATCAGACAGCTGATAATACACTTCAGTGCGCTTCAGAGCATTCCCTGCTACAATCATGGGTACCTCTTGACCTTGGTTTTACATTGTAATGCTTTTAACCTCAGGGCACTGCACTAAAATAGAAGCACTACAAAATCTGACCCTTTAAACCCCATTTTAGAGGGATACCAGAACTCCATAAAGACTGTGTACACATAAACATCTGTTATTATTACCACGCTATAGTGCCTGAGCAACTTTACACTTCAGGCAATAGAGATTACAGACATCCTTCAGCAAGGCCTGCTCCATCGTGCACAAAATAGTTCTTTTAGGTGTCGTACAGACGGTCGAATATTAGTGCAGTTTTTAACACTGTAGTCAGCTTAACAGATGTAATAGTTGGCTTAATGGTACAATTGCCAGTGTGATAAAAGAAAATGATAGCTTGAAGATGGAAATAACACAGAATATTAAAGTATACTGAGCAGTTGGGAGCCAACATGTTATTCTATAGGTTGTTTTAAAAGAACAGCAAAAAGAGATTTGGGTGTTTTGACATGTCAAAGAACACGCTTCAGAGAATAGTTACTAGACATTTTCTCACTGTATCTCAGTCTGGTACACTGGCTATTGGTTATGTAGGATATGACCTCGTGGTGCCTTCATATGCAGCTTGCATCTCCCCATTTTCATGTACCACCAACCTACTGCTTCAGGCATTTGCCCTAACAGAGTCCTGAAGACTTCTGTCCTTCTTCATACCATGTAATCTCTAACTTTTTATTCCACAGGACATTCTGAATAACCAATTTAATGTAATTTGTAAACTTAATTGCACAGTTAAAAAACCTGTCTGGCTAATGAAGTCACTTGTGTCATCAGTGAAACGTCAGTGCAGTCGCTCACGTAAAATATGTTAAATCTTAAAGACGCAGCAGAGTCACTAAGCACGTTTAATAATGTCAGGGCTATGAGTGCACTAATAGACTTTAATTGCTTTGACCAACCTTTCCTGGTGCTTCCACCCACACCCCTGCCCCTGCCTGAGTTATGCTGTGGGGGTGCTGGTCCCCAGCTCCACGTTCAGCTGTGGTGCAGCTATGTCTACGCCTGGCCATGGACCTCCTTGACCTGAGCCCAGTCTTCCTGGCTTGTTCTCAGCCCAGCCTGGTCACCACGGACTTGCCTGGCAACCAGCAGACTGCATCTCCCCCTGCTTACTGCCACAGGACTGGTCTGCATCACCTCAGACCTGCCTCCTCATTATGAGCTTGTCCAATGATCCTGGCTCCTGGTTGAGCCATCCCCTGGTTGCTGTGGGGCTGGACCCTACCACCTTGCTATCCTGCCTGCTTCCTGCCTCCTTGCACCCTGGGGAGCAGCTGGCCCTCACTGGTCCCTGCCAAATAATACAGGCATTGCTGAATATATATCTCTAAAAAATATTTGGAGAGTGTATAGTAGTTTTTCAGACATATTTAAGAGTTTCATTCTCTTTAGACAGAAGGATGATTGTGCAGCTGGACTTCTTGGTTAGCAAAGGAAGTCCTTTTTGCCAGACTCTAAATGTGGATATCTGTGCAACAGTCATGAGCTAACTTATTATTCTTGTATTATGCTGTAATACCTCATTGCAGCCTTCCAGTTCCTGAATGGGCTACAGGGAAACTGGAGAGGAGCTTTTGACAAGGGCAGGTAATGATAGAATGAGGGGAATGGTTTTAAACTGGAAGAGAGGAGATTTAGACTGGATATCAGGAAGAAATTCTTCCCTGTGAGGTGGTGAGCACTGGCCCAGGGTGCCCTGTGGGTGCCCCCTCCCTGGCAGTGCCCAAGGCCAGGTTGGATGGGGCTTGGAGCAGCCTGGGCTGGTGGAGGTGTCCCTGCCCATGGGGGTTGGACTGGGGGGGCTTTAAGGTCCCTTCCAACCCAAACCATTCTATGAGTCTATGATTATACACCTTAAATACGTAATTATTTGGAAACTCATCAGGTAATTAAAATAAATCAAAATGAACTAAGCATCTGGAATCAGTCAGTATGATTGCTTCTCTTCAACCAGAATAATTTTACCCTAGAAGACTGTATGTAGCTAATTCAGCATAGACCTACTATCACAACAATTGATATATAAGCCTATGAAATAATTCAACCATGAAACTCGAATATAAATATGAATATTCAGAAGAAGCAGGCAGATCTTTCCTGTTATCTGTTGCATCATCCAGGGGATGATGCCTTCAGTATTTCAGAAATCTCTTCAGATCCCCGCTGAAGCTTCCTGCACTGTCATTCCTATGGACAAGCACTAACCAGAGTCACTGTTCCCTTTCGCAATACACCGACTGATTGCACTGGGGGTTTTATCAGGCCTCCTTTCGACAGCCCGTTGACCATGACTTTTTAAAATAAATAAATACATAGAGCTGACTAAAGTCTCACTCTGTTTCTTTCAGCAACAGATGATTCTCTTTTTGAGGAAGTCATCTTGGTGGGTGTTGCTGACCCACTGGGCTTAAACCAGGTAAAATACGCTTCTCTTATGTGGCCCTGTAATACAGAATGTCACAAGGGATCTACCGATCTTAGAGAGGCAACGTCACTTGCCAAGCTTTCAAAACAAATGCTTCCCCCCGTTCTTATTCTTATGCCATTGGAATTAAATTTACTGCAGGGGCAAAGCATTCAGGGGCAGAAGTGTGCGAAGCTGGGTGTGGGTTCCTGCTCTGCTCAGGAAATGAGCTGGGGACGACAGAAGGAAAGGCCAACAGCTACCACTTGTGCTGAAACTGCTGCTGACAAGTTGTTTTCAGCTCAACCATACTCCAGATGCAGTTTCTCTTTAGAATGCTTATGATCCATAGCAATTATTTTAGATCTCCTTGGTTTTGAAAAATCCCACGTACAAAATTAAGGAGCATTTACTTTAACAATAGAAATATGTGGCTGAGAAACAGTGACAATTGCCCAGCAACTGAAACAGCTTTCTGCCCACATGTCCAGCCACTCAGAGGAAAACGATGCAAGAACATTGGTTGCAAAATGTGATTTGTTTTATTTCGTCTTAAAATGATTCAGCTCCTCATCCAACACTTTTAAGGACTGTACTAGGAAAGATACATTGCTGAAACAGTAGATTACCTTCAACTGTTGCTGTACTTGAGCTCCTTTGAGCACTGTTACTCATAAATTGTTCTTCAGGCTTGGAATTTTGGGGGCAGAGCTAACACAACGGAGAAGTCTGGAACTGACACAAAATTGCCTATTCCTTGTGCATAAGAAATGTAAAGGCTTTGTACTTCTGCCCTGTTTTCTGTCTCCTTTGTTTCTATAGGAAGTACTGACTGAGCCAGGAACAGATGTCATGCCTCTCACTTTTGTTCTTTAACTGCAAGACTCTCCTTTGCCTAAATATCAAAGAGAAACCTGCAAAACAAGAACTGCGGCTTTATTAAGATGCAACAAGCCAAATTAATTCTCGAGTTAAGAACACAAAGCAAACGCTGTTACAAGACTCTGTTATTATCTGCTGGGGGAAAATTTCATGAAACATAGCTAAAAATATCCTACAGGAACACTGGAACTGTATTTGAGGCAGTGCACTTAGGGAGGGTGATTAATCGATTTGTCTCACTTCTGGAGTAATGCCTTTTCACTGACAGTTGCACCCTATTTCCCCTTCAACTAAGTAAGAGAGAGGCCAGGATGTGATTTGAAGTTCCTGAAGTTTTGTTTCAGGGGAATTTACAGGCTGTATCAGTCACAGAAACTTTCTATGACAGTAAGTCTACAGATGGCCACCAAGGTGAAGCTTCGAGTTCCCAAGCCTCATAGACAGTACCAGACGTACAACCAGAACAACACAGGAAAAAGTTAGAAAAGTTGTATTACAATTGTTTTGTCGGTCTGAAATTCCTGAGTCCTGTTACAAAGCCTGATACACAAGCCAAGTTCTAATACTTTCAAAAAAAAGATTTGATGAAAAATCTGAGGATCCATTATTTTCTCTCTGCATTCTTGGTGACGTGGATCTGTTGTTTGCTTGGCGTTGTTTTTAATGC
This sequence comes from Mesitornis unicolor, assembly GCF_000695765.1. Taxonomy (NCBI): domain Eukaryota; kingdom Metazoa; phylum Chordata; class Aves; order Mesitornithiformes; family Mesitornithidae; genus Mesitornis; species Mesitornis unicolor. The sequence continues at coordinate 65,610 of NW_010157586.1, forward strand.
AGTGTAGGCACACTTGTGATTTAGAAGCTCTGAGCACTTCCTTAGCAACACGTGTTATTTTCCTTCCCTTTATCACCTGAAAATGGCAGTAATTAAAACTGAAAGTAGTTGTGAACAGGATTGTAGTGTATCCGAGGCAACCGAAGGCCATGAAAATTGTGCTGAAATATGACAGTAAAGATGAAAAAAGTCATTAATGGGAAGAAATGGTATGAGCTCAACGCTTGTTGACAATGTTGAAGTTTTTACATTGCCAGAAGGAGAGTTGGCAAAAGTTTTTGTAAGATGCTACAGCATAACATGCAGAGATAGGCCTGAAAGGCTTGTCCCCTTATCAAACCTCGATGCTAATGCAGTCCAGCCTGCTTTAGATCTGTAGAAAATGTGGTATATTATAAAACACACAACATAGACTTACAAATACAGAACACAAAATAAAAATAAAACCAAGTAAAGCCCATCTAAAATGAACCGCGCTTAATAACACGGAGGAAAAGACATTCGTTGTTACTCATGTGCTAATAAAAGAAGCCTAACTATAGTCCTATAATATTAGATTTACAACTTGAGGAAAGGTCAATCCAAAGCATGGCCATGATCAGCCTCACACCGACATTTTACGCCTGAGTCCAGGGCCTGGGGGAGCTTTGTCACTCCAGTAACTGACGGGAAGGGGAAGTTGACATGGCAGAATTTTAAACAAAACGATTATGACCAAATGAACGGAAGAACTGTGGATATTGCCAGCGTATTGTACTTCCTAGGACGTTCACACAAAAGTGGTTTTGGTGCAATACCTGGTCGCATTTACAAAGTTCCAAGGCAAATGGGAGAGAGTTTATGTAAAAATCCTCACAGCCGAGTACTAAACTAAGTAGTAATATTATTTATGAGATTTGTGTAAGACACAGATTCTAAGAGACTTAATTTTACTCAGTAATTCAATCCAAAATCCATTTTCCCTCTTGTGTCTTCTGGCTGTAATACGTGAAAATACCAGAAACCTTGTTAACTGGTGTCCTCACCAGCACCTCTGCAGCTACAGGAGTCTGGTCGGAACGGGTGGTTATGTTGTAACCGGCCGAGCTCCCGCGGGCCTGATCACCGTGTCCACCATTTCCTAGCGCTACCGGCAGGACGGGAGCCAAGCCCTCCCGTCAAGATGGTGGCCGCGTCTCGGGGCCACTGACGTGTGGAGGCGAGGCCGCCGCTGCGGCTCCGCCCCGGCCGCAG
>NW_010157586.1:66893-67112 GCF_000695765.1 Mesitornis unicolor
CCCCGGCAGCCGGCACAGCACCGCCGGCTTGTGCTGAGAGCCTTAGCGCGGTACCGGCGGCGCAGGTGCCTTACAGGACAGGGGAGCGGGAAGGAGGTTCAGAGGGCCGCGGGGGGGTGAAAACTGCTCGTCCGGAGGCATGCGGGTCACTGACGGGCAAACCCGCGGTCGCGGGCATGCGAGTGTCCGGATCGGCGTGGGGAGCAAAGGCGGGAGATC
>NW_010157587.1:0-14047 GCF_000695765.1 Mesitornis unicolor
CCCCACCAAATGCGGTGTCATCTCCCCACAGGCACAAAAGCTGCTTCAGGGTGAGTAAACACTAACTGTGAGGAGTTTATTAACAGCACAGGGATAAAAAGCTGATTTATTCCAGCAGTTGCTTCACCAAATCAGAGAGGAAGACTTGAAGCCACAAATCTCAAGTAAAGTGCATATGACATCTCATCATCATCTTCTCCTGCTTTTTTTTCTCCCCGTGCTTTGTTAAGCCATTTGAATCAGCACTTACAAGTGAAAAGATATAGCTTATGGAGTAATCAAAGCAGTTCAGTTTCACTTGTCCAGATTCTTGAGCTTGAAGAAATCACAGAATCATTAAGGTTGGAAAAGACCTCTAAGATCATCAAGTTCAACCATTAAGCCAACACCACCATGACCACTAAACCATGTCCTGAAGTACCACATCCACAAGTTTTTTGAACAGCTCCAGGGATGCTGACTCCACCACTTCCCTGGACAGCCTGTTCCAGTGTTAGATCACTCTTTCAGGAAATTATTTTTTCCTAGTATCCAATCTAACCGTCCCCTGGAGCAACTTGAGGCCATTTATTCTCGTCTGTCACTTGTTACTGAGGAGAAGAGACTGACCTCCACCTCTCTACAACCTCCTTTCAGGTAGTTGTAGAGAGAAATAAGGTCTCTCCCCCCCAGCCTCCTCTTATACAGGATAAACAAACTCAGTTCTCCCCTCAGCTGCTCCTTATGGGGCTTGTTCTCCAGACCCTTCACCAGCTTCATTGCCCTTCTCTGGACACCCTCCAGTGCCTCCATGTCTTTCCTGTAGTGTGAAGCCCAGGACTGAACACAGTATTAAAGGTGCAGCCTTACCACTGCTGAGTATAGGGGCACGATCACTTCCCTACTCCTGCTGGCCACACTATTTCTGATACAAAACAGGATGCTGTTGCTTTCTTGGCCACCTGGGTACACTGCCAGCTCACATTCATTTTGGCTGTCAAGCAGCACCCTCAGATCCTTTTCCACCTGGCAGCTTTCCAGCCACTCTTCCCCAAGCCTGTAACATTGTATGGGGTTGTTGTGACCCAAGTGCAGGATCCAGCACTTGACCTTATTAAATCTCCTAAAATTTACCTCAGCCCATTGATCAAGCCTATGCAGGTCCCTCTGCAGAGCCTTCCTACCCTCAAAAGGATCTACACTCACACCTAATTTGGTGTCATTTGCAAACTTACTGAGGGAACACTTAGTCCCCTCATCCAGATCATTGGTAAGTATATTAAACAGAACTGGATATTAATTAAAGACCAACAATCTGAGACCCCTGCTGCCACAGAAGTTGGTTAAAGGACTATGTATACATTAATCATGTTTTAAATACGTTTGTCTGTTTCCTAGAATAGGCAAACATTTTCAGTTTTACTTAATTTTGGAAGTTTTCCAGGCCTTTAATTATTATTTTTGTCTTAATTTTCTACAGTTCTGAACAACATTTTTGAGAGTATCTCCAGTCCTTGCAGAGTATTTTACACATGACAACACTGGTATTTTACACAATGTAAACAGCTGTCTGCAATGAGAAGATTTCTTTTTTACACTGAGCTTTTGGGAAAAAAAAAAAAAGAAAACTCTTTTGGAATTGGTAGTTTTGATTAAACTACATGAAATTTCTTTCTTATAGCTTTATTCATATTAACAAACACCACCCAAAAGTAAGACAAAAAAAGACCAAAAAAAAGCAACAGAAAAACACTGACCCTCAATGGTTAACAGCAACATTCCTTAAAATAGAAAGAGTAAACATGGATGGTATATAATGCTACATCAAAAAAACAGAGTGGTAGAAAAAGCTGGAAAATTTCTGTCTATCTGTATATTTGTTTCAGAATATTTAAGTAACAAAACAGTCATCACCACTCTGATATAAGTAGAATTTTCCATAACACCATTATTCTACAGTTTACTAAAGCAGCTACCCAAAGTCCAAAACCTCATCCTTTTCTATTGAGTAACAATAATGAACCTGGCACAAATAAATAAAAAGTGTAATAAAACCTTCTGTTGATGAAGGCTCATAACTTCTTCTTGTAGTATATAACTATCTCATTTTGCATATTGATTCCTAAAGAAAAGCCTAAAATAAGTCTGATTTCTTTCATCAATAGTTCAAAATAAATTTGAGTTATAAATCAATTTTAAAGTTCCATGTGCTGAATGACACCTGCCAACATTGTTCTTATTGCATACTATTCTGGTGTATCAATTTGAGTACTCACGTGGAAGCAGACTAGAGAAATCAGTCTGCTCCTGCACAAGATGGTGACATTGTTTAAACCCAATGAGAAACCACCACAATGCCCACAAAAGGGGCTAAAAAAAATAAGGACTGAGAGGGTTTTTCTCACCACTTACAGTCACAGGCAAAAGATAGACTCATATTGGAGTGAAAAACAAAAAAGATTTAAATTTAATTTGCCAGTAACATGAGAACAGTGAGAGATACAACCAGATCCTAAATTCAGACACCTTCCCCTCACTCCTTTCCTTCCCTGGGCTCAGCTTTGTTCCCAGTTTTCTTTACTCCCTCTCGTCTTTGCCCAGAGTTGCAGGGGTTGGGAATAGGGGTTGCAGTCAGTTCATCCCATGCAGTCTCTGCCACTCCTTCCTCTTTAGGGGGTAGGGAGGACTCCTCCCACTCTTCCTCTGCTTCCACATGGCACCCTTCACACAGGAGAAAAGTCCTCTACAAAAGTCCAATGTGGGTCTGCCCACAGCTGCAGTTCCCTTACACACGAACTGCTCCAGCACACTGCCCAGAGTCATGGCCTCTTCAGGGGCAGCCACCTTCTCATGTGGATCTCTGCTCCACTGATGAACCTCCATGGGCTGCAGGCAGGTTTACCTGCGCTCTCACCACAGGCTGCAGGGGGAACCTCAGCTCTACGCATCTCCTCCTCTCTCTATTCTTCCTTCACCGACCTTGGTTGTCTGTACAGTTGTTCTCTTCAAGTCCCTCTCTTTTCTCTGCTGCAGATCACTTATGATAGTCCTGGCTCTTTCTTTGTTTCAGGCTGGAGCTGCAGCAGGGCTTGAACTTAAATTAGGGCCGGGGCCGTGCCACCCACACCCAGCAACACACTGGAGTGCAAGAGAGGGCGGGCTGTGCTCTGCACACCCTTAAATACATTAATTCACAGGGGCACTGATTGGCTTGGCAGTGGTCAGAGGTAGGTCAGACATTTTAGAGCCAGGGGAGCTTCTAGTAGCTTCTTATAGGGCTATCTCCATAGCCCTCCCACGCAACCAAGAAAACCTAAAACCACTCACAGAAAAACCCAATACATTCCACCCCTCACCACTGCAAATTATGTATTTAAGAATTATCAATATTTACTTCATCAAAATAAAAATTCCTGATACAACACTTACAGTAACATAATCAGGGCAGTTTATATACAAAATCTATCCCTCGTCTTTTCACCATAACTATAGCAAAATGAACATGCCCCATTATTATTCAGCTCTTTAACATTGTCCAGTCCATATTTTGCCTGTTACCTCTCCCAGTTAATATTCTTATCTTGAATTGAGCCATGCCCCATGTTGGGTGCCAATTAATCCTGGTTTTGTTAAGGGCTCAGGGCAAACCCCAATGAAAGGAGTAAGATTTTCTCTCTATTTTCCCCAACCCTCCCAGAGGAGGATAAAAAGGAATAGAGATGTTTCACACAAAACTAGAAGTTACGACTATAACAAGTTTAATGAAAACAATAGGGGAAAGGAAAAGGGAATCAATAATGGACAAAGGATATTTAACTATATACAAAACCCTATCCCCGTAGTCCCCAGTGGAAGTGTCTCGTGGTCTCTGTGACTCATCACTAGGGACTGCAGTGGTGCCGGAGAGCAGATGGTGGTGGATGCCACTGAGCACGTGGAGGCAGGCCCAGCCATCCTGAGATCACAGAATCACAGAATGTTAGGAGTTGGAAGGGGCCTCAAAAGATCATCTAGTCCAAACCCCTGCCAGAGCAGGATCACCTAGACTAGGTCATACAGGAATGCGTCCAGGCAGGTTTTGAACATCTCCAGAGAAGGAGACTCCACAACCTCTCTGGGCAGCCTGTTCCACTGCTCTGTCACCCTCACAGTGAAAAAGTTTTTCCTTATGTTCAGGTTGAACCTCCTATGCTCCAGCTTGCTCCCATTGCCCTTTGTCCTATCATTGGACATCACTGAGAAGAGTCTGGCTCCATCCTCCTGACACTCACCCCTTTCATCTTTATAAATATTAATGAGGTCACCCCTCAGTCTCCTCTTTTCCAAGCTAAAGAGACCCAGCTCCCTCAGCCGCTCCTCATAAGGGAGATGCTCCACTCCCTTAATCATCTTTGTGGCCTTGCGCTGGACTCTTTCAAGCAGTTAAAAGATGCCACAGGAAGCAGCCCAGGAAGCAAGGAAAAGCCCCCAAAACTTCCAGCCTCCTTGGCTTTTTTTCAGACTGTGGCTGTAAAGGGAAGGGAACAATACCACTCTCTGAACCCTCAGAGTCTTACAGCTACCACCTGTCCTTCCCTTTCAGAGAAGGAACCCTCTCTGTTACAGAGTTTGAGCACCATCCCTCTCACACTCTGACACTGATTTTTATGTCCTTATTTTAAGACATATAGGCCACCTAGAAAATTAATATCTAAATTTTCTTAAAAGTTTAACCCCAGCACATCATTATTAGCTTCCCAGTTTTATGTTTTCTTTTGCTTCAAGAATTTTTCTCCAGTTACTCAACACTAGCAGTACGCAATTCAATTTCTTCAATCAATTTTGTGAATTAAACAACAAATTCCTTTTATTTCTTTACCTTTACATATACATGTATGCACTTCTAAACATAAAATATATTGCACAGTAGTATAAAAAACCAAAAGCAAACCACCAAAAAAACACAACCTCAGACCCTTGAAAATATTGAGACAAAACTACACCAGTATTAAAAAATACATATATCTTTGATGTATTTCCAACTCAGATTGGCATATTTATCAAAAGACTGTAGAAAATCAGGAGTTCTCGATATAAACTCAAGTTGGGAAAATGTGGGCATATATATCTGAGATAAAAGGCTTTAAGGAAGAAGTTGATATACAGGAGTAGTTTGAGGAAAAAAATGTTTTGAAAATAAGTGCTTTGATATATAAATATCTAAGTTATATAAATATTAAGATTTCAGAAACTGTCTCTACTAATACTAAGCCAAAGCAAGGCCAGGAACACAAATACCATTAAGAAGTATTTTTTTGCTTTATAGATCCTCTACTTTTATACCAGATTTTATAACACACAGTTAAGAGTGTAAATATTAGAAAACATAAGATGATGGTAAAGAATTAGGAAGTAGCAGAAAATTAGCCTGGTGCCATAATGTAATGCAGATGTTAATATACTGGGAGCAAGGTGAGGGGTGTAGGTTTTGGCATTGGTAATGGTAACCGGCGGTGCAGTGCATGATACAGCATCAAGGCACAGATCTTCCATTTAGATCAGATCTGTGATCTTCTGGAGGAACTGCTGCAGCAAATAAGCTACTAACCCAATGTTTTCTGAAGCTGCTTAAGGTGCATTGACATTGTATCTTTTGGGGAGGAAAATATGACTTCCTGGAGCACAACTCCAGTTAGGAATGGTTTTACCTAAATCTCAGTGTATGCTTCTGGTCAAACGTGAACAGTGTTAGCAGCTTCCTCAAAACTTGCTGATCTCAAGTGCAGTGCTGAGATGATAGAAAACAGGAGGAGAAACCTCCTCTTCATCTCTCATGCTCTGTCACAGACATCAGAGCTCAGATGATTGCTTGTCTGCAGCCTTGGATTTTTCCTCTCTTCTGGAAATTAAATTATCACTGCTTCAAATTATTCCAGCTGCTGCCACTGCTACATGGCCAGAGTGTAGATTCAATCCTACTGCCCAGAAAGGTAGCCTAGTGACCTACTCATTCAACATCCCCAGAATTGTTTTCTAAACTTTATGTCACAAGCAGAAAACTGTGCAAGGCCCAGCACTCCTCCCTCCACCAAATCATCACCACCTCTTTACCTAATCTCTCACTCCCTGTACCAATGTCATGATCTCCTTATCTTGATGTTCAAAAACCTCCATTAAATTAATCCTGACTACAGCTTTCTATCCGCAGCCTCCTTCCTCCTCCTCTCTTACAACTGCAAAACGGTTCCAATAAAAGATATTTCAGTTAAAAGGTAGAAAAGGTGAGCATAGGCCCCTGAAGCTTCTACTAGATATACTGCAGATGGCTGAATTCACTGCAAGAGCTAAGAATGATGAAAAATCCCATTGCATTAAGAGCTTACCATATAATACCATGTGAGTGTATCAGAGCACTCGTTTTTCTTATTCCAGGTTCTTTACACACAAATGTGAAAATGTTATAATCTAAACAGGAAAAAAATGTACCTCTGAAAAAGATATACTTTAAATTATATGCTAGATGTTTGGATTCCACATTATAAGTAGATCAATATACATTTTCTTCACTGTATGAAGCTTTTCCATGATCTATTACAATTTCTTAGAGATGGCTCAAAATTATAAAACTGTTGTGAACATTTTTGCCTTACTCAAGGATTTCCAGACAGAAAATATCTGAAGTAGGCAATTAAAACAGTGAGAACATTCTTATACCAGTGACTCTGGAAAGCTTGAGTGGGATGTGGAAAGGGGCTAGGTGTGGCATGCAATGGCCAGGGAGGAATAAAATTGTTCAAATTAGCAAGGTTTTAAAAAATAGGATTTTTCAAGAGAGGATAATTTAAATTTTAGAAGGTTGTAGCTTGTCATAATGCATATACCTTACTTAAGCACATTATTGGGAATGTATTGGGAATGGGAAATCCCTTTAGATGCATATTCTTTCATAACTCTCAGAAAACATTTTACTTGATTACTCATTTTTAAACATGGATGACAATACTACCTTCAATAAGTGAAAAGAGAATCATAAATTGGACATTGTGAATAATCTGTCAGAGCTGAACATCACATACAGTGATCATTGCTTTGCATTTAAAGGACTCACTTTTCCCTAGCTTGGATTTCTCATCAAAATCACAAGAAATACTGGAGAAAATAAAGGACACCCCCCCATTCTGAGATAACTACTTCAGAATTCCTTGTTTCTCAAAAAATGGCTTGATAAAGATTGAAGAGTTAATTAATTTCACCTAAAATTTGATCAGATTGTTAAAAAGGGCAATGACAAGACAGAGAAAGCATATATTTTATACAACTAATTTGGGTCCTTTTTTTTCATGTCTTAAGTATACTGGATGTAGACATGGTTGTCCACCTGTGCTGTTTACACTTTTCCATTGAACACCAATGCTATGTACAGATCTAAGTTACCATCTACTAAACATGAGTTCAGTGAATATTGACTAAATTACTCCCAGCAATTTAAAAGGTAGATTTTCAATTAACTCTACCTTTTGTCTTTCCCATTTTGAGGTTGAAAGGAAAAATAAGAAAAAAGAAAGAAAAAGGAAAAAAAAAAGACAAGCCCCCTGAACATAAAGGAATATATTTATGCCTGCAATGAGTGAAAATTAGCAGTTTATAATCTGGTACAGCTCCTATTAATCTAGATATTATACAATTTAGATAGGTGCTATCATAACCCAGTCAATTCCTTTATCCCTTCATTCAAAAGCATTTCTAAATTTTAAGGAGAGGATTAAACAAAAACCTAGAAAAGAATAAGGTAGCTGAAAACCACTGCTATCTTGAAAAGATACTGCTGGTATTTCAAACACCTTAATATTGTGAATAACTATACTAGCAGGAGTTGCCTAACCCTCCATTGAGCACTCTGAGCTTATAAGTAAATTCTGAGTCCCTCACAAATGTTTCACATTTAAGTCAAGATGTAAGTAATTGTGCCTTTCTGAATTACAAGCAAGCAATTTGGCATCTTCTGTTCACACACAGTCCTATGCTAGTGGACATATAACTACCTCCTTTTTTCAGAACAGCATAAAGCACACACTATTAGTAATGTGCCACCTTTCATTGCCCATGCCTTTTATACAGTCCAGGCCCTCAAGGCTTCTGCACAGGTGCCATCGTGTGTATAGCGGGGCAGCCGTAAGCCCCTTCCCCATATTAGAACTGCTCATCTTGAGTCCTGGGACAGGCAGGTGCTCCTGCCCTCCTGCTTCCAGCACTTAGCAGAACTTGCAGCTTTTGTTATGCAGGACATTTTGTTATGTCCTGTCACAATGTTTGAGGCATTAACTCTTTCAGCCTCTCACAAAGAGCCAGCAACTGCATGCTAGACTCACATGCCATAAACACATCAAGCAGCAATGGGGATACTCTAGAAGAAAGCATTACTTTGTGCAATTCATTAAATTTATTCCAAATATCTCTTCCCAGCTATTACTACTGAAGCACTTTAAAGCACAGCTCAAAAATCAAAAGCAAAAAAAATGCCTTCACATCTGGTGGAATGGAACTGTTATAGTTCTTTCTACAGAGTAAGCATTTTGATTTAACTGTAACCTGCCACACACAGGATAAAAGCAGGCACATAAACTTTCATCAGTCTCCTATCTGATGTAGCAAGAAGAAAATGGTCTTTTTCCTCAGTTGAAAAAGCATCAGTGCTGTTTTTATTCCTAAATTAACAAATATATAACTCAGATGCAATATTGCATTTATACGAAATGGTTACACAAGATTTCTGTTTTCAGTTGTGTATGTTGAGTGTAACATCTAGAACTCATTTCCTAGTGACTAATATTGTTACCTAATACACATATTATTATTTTAAATGTATTTTAAACACAATAATATGCACCATAATAATACACTTTTACACCAAGTTTAAAAAAATATTCAACTGACATTTGCATAGTCTGACACATGAAAACTAGGTCTATGACACCTGTTAACTAACTGAAAAGTTACAAGAAAGTAAGCAGTTTCAGACTGATTATTAAACAATTACTAGGTCCAAGATTACTTTTTTAGAACAGTTACAGGTCATCTGGCAATATTGAGCCATGCAGCTGAAATCTCAACCAAGTTCCAAGCCTATTTGATAAGAAGGTCTGTATGCATCAGAAATTTTTCTGCAAATTTGCTGTCAAATAGCATATATAATCCAATTACTAGTATAGAATGTATGTCACATTGAACTTCTTCAAAGTGGTGATAAAAATGGAATAAAAAGAAAGAAGCATTAGTAGTAGTTATAATTTTCACTTGATGAAATATCATATCTACAGAGCCTCCAAAAAATCCTTTTGGTGATCTTGTACTCTCATTGATTTCTGTCAAGTGAGATCCCCTTTCTTCCCACTCCTCTTTAGCCGTCACCAAGTTTTACAAAACACTGTGCAAATCCTTAGCACAGTCTGAAAACTCAGGTTTCTTTTGCCTAATAAGCATACACTATGTGAGGTAGTGGTCAGTTTCTTAAAGCCTTCTTTAGCTTGCTGATCAGGTATCTTAAATATTGGATCTTTAAACAACTGGAGAATTCAACAGTAATAATCCAAACAAATTATATTGAGTGTGAGATTGTATATCTATTAAATTGTGAAATTATGGGTTTGAAATTATGAGACTGTTGGTCTTGACACAGAATAGAGCTGCCATTAAAAATTAACCCATCTAACTCTCATTTAAATATCTTGAACGAGGCAACAATATTTCAAATCAGCACTTGCATCATTTAGCCATAACATCTGATCTGGTTCTGGGAGTCTCAAGAACAGATTTACTTTATCTTTCTGAGGATGGTCACTGAAGCTCTGTTGGTGTCCTACATTTACTTTTTCTTCTTGTGTAGAGGGTATTCTTACAATGACCACACGAAAAATACCAGGAACAACATTGTTCTCATTTCATATGATTTCAGTAATATTCTTTAAGCAACATTCAGTTTTTATTATTTTATTTCTTATTGTGCTGATTTATATAAATCCTCACTCTTTTCCTCTTTAAATCTGAAGCTCAGGCTGTCTAGGCCGTGGGAGAACCTCAACATTAGTCCATTAAAGAAAAACGCAAAAGGCATAAACCCTAGCACAAGCATTTGTGCTGAATATGTGCATATGCTTAGCCTGATTTCATCTTGATTTCTCTAGCTCACTTCCCAGACAGCTCACAACTGTCTTCTTAATATTGGTTAAAAGGAGATGATCTCTGGTTTTAAAAGACATGCCTCATGGTAACCCAGCTTCCAATTGCATGGCTCCAACTGTTGGCTGAGCTCCAGTCTCTCTGTTTCAGGGGTACATGGGGGTTATAGGGCCTTACTGCTGTTCCCAGAGCACCGCCTCCACATTGACCGCACTACAGATGTGACCAGAAGTGCAAACACACTGTTGGGTTGATTGTTGGTCCCCAGTCTGGACAGAATGTCAAACACTGGACGAGTGTTTGGCATGACAATTTTAGGGAGGCTAAATTTTATATTTTATCTCCCACAGTTGCATGCTCCCCTCCCCTGCTTACTTCCTACACACCTTCCTTCCCTGTTACTGTAAAACATCTTTTCCTTAAAAGGGCAAATTGTTGTGGTTTAACACCACCCGGCAACCTAGTACCACACAGCCACTTGCTCACTTCCTCTCAGTATAATGAGGGAGAGAATAGGAGGAGTCAAAGTGAGAAAACTTATGGATTGAGATAAAGACAGTTTAATAGGTAAAGCAAAAGCTGTATGCGCAAGCAAAGCAAGGAATTCATTCACTACTTCCTGTTGGCAAGCAGTGTTCAGCTATCTCCAGGAAAGTGGGGCTACATCACATGTAATGGTTACTTGGAAAGACAAACGCCATGACTCCAAATGTACCCTCCTTCCTTCTTTTTCCCCCAGCTTTATGTGCTGAACATGACATCATACGGTATGGCATATCCCTTTAGTCAGTTGGAGTCAGCTGTTCTGGCTGTGTCCCCTCCCAACTTCTTGTGCACCCCTACTGACTGATGGGCTAGTGTGAGAAGCAGGAAAGGCCTTGATTCTGTGTAAGCACTTGTCAGACATAACTAAAACATCTCTACATTATCAACACTGTTTAAATCCAAGGCATAGCCTCATACTAGCTTTTGTGAATAAAATTAACTCTCTCCCAGCCAAAGCCAGCACATGCTGTTTATCTGATTCAGCATTAACAATATTTTATTTCATTCTTCCCTTACTTTTATAAAAAGAAGATATCATCATCCAATTATAATAGATAATAATATACTAATAGATCCTTGCAAAGGCAATGCTTGAGAAAATTGTAGCAGACCAGAAGAAAAAAACAACACAACTTGATACTATATAATCATTAAGTTTTCAGACAGATCTGTTGGTATGAAACCTGTTAACATTATTACTGGATTCTTAACAGGTATAACCTAGGCAAGAATGGTCACTGTGCAATTAAACTCTATTCTGGAGACATGGAATTACCTCAATTTTTTCCTCATTAAAGAAAGAAGTTCAATTAGGATGTTTGCTTCATGATCTCAATGGAAGTATATTCTTGACTGTTCTCAAGGCAAGAATATGTACTTTCATAAATCCTGAAGTGAATAAAATAATTTTCTGGTGATGACAATTACTCAGTGTTGGATACAGTATGCCACAGCAATATTTTCAAAACAAGCAAATTCAATTTTCTGGACTCTATAGTTCTAGCAGTACTTTTAAGGCATAAAAACATGAGTAATTTCTTTGCGTAAAAAGAAACATATACTTGGAGAAAGGATAATTTGGAAGCCACTTACTTTATCTTTTCTTGGATTTTCTTGCATAAGCAACAAGGAGACATAGAAAGAGCAGAGCTTAAGTTGGAGGGAAAAAAAAAACAAAACAAAACAAAAAAACCCCACCACAACCAACAACAACAACCAAAAAACCCAAAAAAAACCACACACAAAAAAACCCAACAGAACAAAACTACTTACATTCCAAAGTGTTTCTAAATTATTCTCACTTCTTGCAAACACAGAAATAGAGGGGGATTCTCTTCAGTTACAATTGTTCCCTGAGAGCACTTTCCTGTAATTTCTTTTCTTTTGTTTGCTATTGGTTAAAAATATTAGTTGTCTTGATGTTTCCCACGAATAACTAAGGAATATTCTGAAGAATATCTCACATACTGAGTGAGTAGGCACTAAGTATCCCTCTGTTTGTTCCTTAAACCTTTTGTAAAAATCACTAAAGACACCTTAACACTAGCAGTCTTAATTTATCTGGTCACTTTAATCTCTCTCCTAGAAGAAAAACAGGGTAACACAAGTCATATGAAAAGATTCCTTTTTATAAGTATTTGTCCATAAGCCAAAAGGAAGTGTTACTCTATGGATAATGTATATTAAAAAGTGACTGCAGTATTTGGTTCAAAGTTATAAAAAATAGCAGAAATGTATTCACAGCTACTACTTCTCAAATTATGTCACGAATGTAAAAACAAAACAAAACAAAACCAAAAAACCCAACAAAACTAATTACATAACCCAAACCCACTCAGCCCCTTTTCCTTAAATGACCTGCATGCATTCACATATTAAATTAAATCTCAGTCTATCATTTTTCAGTCTGGAACATGAGGTTTTGGCAGTAGCTAACCTCCAGCCATAAATACTTACAGGGCAATGACAGAAAACAGAAAGCCTTCTTGCTCCATAGCATACCAACAGTTCATCATGCTCTCAAAGGTACAATGAACAAATAATTTTCATTTAACAGAATTGCTCCTGAGGGCATACAGAAAGCAGTGCATACTCCCTGAACATACACACATGACTATATTTATAGGTATAGCTAAGGTTACACCAGTAGTTGCGCTCTACTAAGTAATCTTCTGAAGAATAATAATAATAATAATAATAATAATGATGTTCGAACTCACTTTTAAAGTTTCTGAGCAAAACAAAAGAAATCCTCCCTTGCCTTCTTAAGTGCCACATTCAAGAAGAAGGATTTGATAAACCACATGTATTTTTCCTTCTCCACCTCTCCCTGACCACAGTGGCAGAAGGCAATGTATCAGGTCCAGGGAGTAAGAGAACCACACCGGCAGGGAACACAGCACAGGGTATCTAATCTGCCTTTCTGGCCAGAAGCTATCTCACTCCCTACTGCCACAATTAAGCTGCTTCTGCTTTCCAAGGCAGATTAAGTGTTTCTTTACCACTACCGTTGACAAAGTAATGCAGGTGGTTTACTAAAGCAGCAACTGAGAATCTGAGAGAAAAGATAATTTGCTGTAACCCTAAGTTTTTCACCTAATAAAACTCAACAAGCTACAGTAATCTTTCACAGAAGACATGGGAGCTTTCATCTTTAATAACCCAGTTAACATTGTAAATAACCAGGTTTCATCCAACACTGACAGTTTTTCTATTTAGGGCGCCATTGCATGAGACTGCAGGTCTCCCGTTTATTAGATCTTATAACTTGGATCCAACGAAAGAAATACTTTAGCTACCACCAGTTCTCAGATTCCTTTCTGCCCGTGACAACTCTTTGTTTAAAGCAATTTAGCTAACTCTCCTGAGCAGAAGAAATTATTTGCCTCACTAATCTTTTTTTCACTTACCAAGCTGTTAGTGTCTGTGTGGACATTGTGCATCTAATCTTTCATTTACAAAGAAGAAAAAGAGTATAAATATAATTATATACAAATTTTTTTGTGTGTTATATATTCTTTTATATAAATATATATATATATATACACACACACACACACTGGACATGTCAGAAGAAGCTCTGGCTGCTGTATAGGGAGTTGCTGGCACCATGCGCTTAATCAAGCATTTACTAAATAGCATATAATACATTGCTTTCTTACACTGCACTGTTTTTCTTTGGTACAGCACTGCAGCTGATTGGTAACACTTGTGTATGTGATAGATATCAGACATGTCACTGAGGAATCCTAACAATTAAAGAGATTGAACACACACAGTTGGTCTACTTTCATCTTTGCAGTTGCACATCTAAACTTTGCTAATTCCCAATAAGAATAAGAAGAGGTAAGTGAGGATGTGGTGCAAG
>NW_010157588.1:0-821 GCF_000695765.1 Mesitornis unicolor
CCAGTGAATAAGCCAAGTTTTCACTGTTGTGGACAAAAAATTCTAAAGGCAGACAAAGAAGTGTTTAACTAGTTGTGATTGTCAAAAAGAACTGCTAAAGGCTCTAGTTTAGCAGTCTTTGTTGATTTGAATAGCCTTTTAAGTATATACATACATGCAAACAGATAGTTAAGTGCTTTGGTAGGAAAGGTGGATTTGTGCACATACTTCAGTCTTTTGCCAAACTTAGATTCGGACCCAAATCCTGCAGGGACTTGCCAGATGCTGACTTTGTTTGCAGTGGGGCTGTTCAGACCATATAAAATGAAGCACACACAATAATCCAAGAGGCTTGAGCCAGGCAAGCCTTTCTAAAAGACCCAAAAATAATTTATATGTACATCTTTCCCCTGTTAAAGGGCATTCTAGTTGATGTGCATATTAGAATGCTAAACTTTACAAATTTAAGAATTAAAAGTACAATACAATAATAATGAAATACAGAAATAGTCTATTTTTTATCTGTATGGTTACCAAAAATTTACTCTTACAAAAATTGCCAAAAAAAAATCTCTTCTGGGAAACTACACAGGTGAGCCTAGGGCCAAATCTCTTGTCTTGCTATTTCCAACTGCTCTGTTTTACTTCTTCTGTTACCTTGTCAAAAGTACCCTGTTTAGCCTGTTTGGCTGTTGGATATTTATTCACTGATCTTTCCCTTTCTTAGAGTATCTTGAATTCTAATTAGCGTTTTTCAAGTCCTTGTACTTTATTCTCCAAATATAGCTACAGCAGACATTGCTCTTCCCTTACTGTGCAGCTGTTCAGAGCCATGGAAGAGC
>NW_010157588.1:852-1817 GCF_000695765.1 Mesitornis unicolor
ATCCTGGAACTAACCACGCTGCCCAGCAATGCTCCATTGGCAGTTTGATTAAATGGTTATTTGTTTAGTTATATAGTTATTTATTTTCCCAAATAACATGCGATTCAAAGTGCCTGGAAAAGTGTAAAATCACTTGATGTTAGGAGAGATTCTGTAAATAGGCTAGGAAGCAATCCTCTAGGTGTTTATAATTAATCAAGCACCAAACAGTTGGAGCTTTTGGATGCACTTTTAAAAAGTCTAAAAATGTAAACAGTTTTCTTTCCCCTCCCCAGGAAGTCTTAATGCACTAAAGACATAAGTGAAGAAGTTTAATTGCAAGTGACCAAATCAATTACACTTCAGATCAGACTGTGGCAGGGCTTTTTGGTTCTCTACCAGATGGAACTAGACTCCTTGTGAAGGAGGTATTATTATTTCTTGTCAGAGTGGATCCAAAGTAGATGATTTCTTTTGGCTATGCCTTTCCTGTAAGCTGAGGTTTTCACATTGAGACAGCTATCGTAATGCAAAAAGGTACGAGAGAGAAGGGACAATGCTTTTTATCTTGATGTAATTAGTTGAAATAAATCCAGGTGAGGGCAAGGTCTATCTGGATGCAGAAAGCACTTTTTCATCCAGTGGAGATAGGACAACTTGTTTAGAAAGCTTCTGCCCATTAGGGAGGAAGTGACTACTACCATCAGGTGTAACAAAAACTTCCTTCCTAGGCACTATAAAAAGCACTATAGCCAAATGTGACTTCTTTGTTTCTAATTTAGAGGATCACTTTGTAAGACCAAGTACTTTTATGTTTTAGTATCTCCAATCAAATTGTTTGGTTTATCTGAGATCCAGATCCCTGTTGCTTTGAGTATACTACCACCAGCTTCTGGAAAAGCTTTGGAAACCCCTTCCGTATTTGGCCCTGAACATTTTAATAGGGAGAATTCCACCTGAAATCACCTTGAAAGGAATTATTCCTG
>NW_010157588.1:1848-19821 GCF_000695765.1 Mesitornis unicolor
GGAAAAGATTGTGACTTAACTTCAGTGCTGAAAATGCTTATAAAAAGACTTGTCTTGCTATAAGAAGATGTCCTGGTAGCAACATTAACAGGATGTTCATGAATTACAATAACTGCAAGATCAAATTTGTCACTGGAATGCTAACAGTAAGTTTTCAACAGATGCAAAGTGATCTAAAGATAATTTTTAAGTTACTAGAATAAAGAATGCATAGTCAAGGAAATGAACCCTTGCTAATTTGCCTTGCTAAATGCAACATTCTTCCAATTATTTGGGTAGCAGCTAATTATGTCTCATTTTCCTGCAAAAGTAATACATTAAAATTAAGTAAAAGAAGGCTGGTATTGTTTCAGGAATCAGAAAATAAAATATTGTGGTCCCTATCTACTCACTGGAGGGGTTCAGACCTGTATCACCTACACCTCCAGAGGTGTAGCCTCAAAGCTGTGAGACAGAGGCCTATCTGTATGAGAGGACTCTGCACCTCCCCTGCTGAGGCTGTTCAACAATTTAGGAACCAATCAGACAAAGACAGGGAGCCAAAATAAGGCATCTGGTCTGTGGATTCAGGTTTGGTTTAGGACTGAGATAGGTGTAGAGCGGTGCAGCTTCACCAAGTTTCAGACAGTCCTAGATATGCATGGAAGTAGCAGTTTAGGTACCTGAGGTACTTAATTGACAAGAAAACATAGTTGTGTATAGACTTTAACTGCTAAGGAATTGGGCACGTGAGGCAGGGCTTGAGGATCATGTCCTTGGGCTTTGGTATTTTTATTGCACCCAAGTCCAGCAGTGGGCACTTAAGCCTTTACTGAACCCAGCCCTCAAGATCTTTACTGCTGTTCACCCATCTGTTAATTGGAAATAATTTCCAGTTTTGTAAAGTTCCAGATCAACAGCTTCCAGATACACAGCAAAAGAGAAACGAAGTATTTTTAACTAGCAACTGATATTTTAGGGGCAGTCTATGAAGGTCTTAATCTTCAAGTATGTGGATAATTCCTGTCCTTTTAAAGGCTCATAGATTGCTATTGAGAAGATAAAAACACATCAGGAAGTAGCCAGTGTGGTTAGAAATTAGAACATAGCCTCAACTACTAAAGCAGAAAATAGTTAATGTATTTTAAAATGAAATAAATGTATATTATTCTGACACATGTTGCTGGCATGCTAGATAACTTGCACTCATGAGAGCCCTTGAAAACAAGTTTTCTGAGATCCTCTAACTTTGGACCCATATCCATCAGAAAGTCTGCAGCAAAGCCAGAAACACTGTGGGAGTAGTAGGAGGAAGCTCTAAGAAAAGAGAATCAGGGCAAACTTTTATCTCTTTTTTTTTTTAATTTTTTTTTTCAACTGTGGCACACATGTTACTGCATGTGCAGAAACCCCTAGAGAAGCTGAGCTGTAGGGCTCTTTGGGAATTTAACCAATAGACAGGGTCTGTGCGTAGACTATGATAGCAGTGCTTATCTGTTGTAACAATGACTTCTAAAGAATTTACTTAAATCAACTATGACTATTTTTTTTAAATTGATAAATGGTTTATGCAGCATTAAAAATAGGTTTCTTACTTCAATTGCAGTAACACAGCTTTAAAGCCCATAAATCTTATAGCCATTGAACTACCAGTTGGAGTCACTTAAAATTTTGCAATTGAGTTAGTCACTGGTTGCAGCATTGTTTTAAAAAAAAAAAGGGAAAAAGTAACCAATGGTGAATTATGAGTGCTTCTCTGGATGACCTGATGTGTTCTTTCATGAGGCTGTTTTGTCCATTTGGAAATATAAAATGCCACAACTTTTTACCCAATGTAGACAGGTGTTCTATGTTAGGACGAGGAATCAGGATTACATTTCTCCATAGGGGCTGTCCCACTTTTAGAGGACTTTTGGGCATTAGATTGTAGATAATGCACTGAAGAAATGCTAAGGTTTGTTTTGTTTTGCCTTGCTTCTCAGAATAAAGTATTTCTTAAAGGAGGCTAAGACTGAATTCAGCATCAAAGCTGTATTTGCCTTCTGCGATCTAACCAATATTCAGATGCCCAGACCTAAAAAACCCCATAATCTGTGATGGAGATCTTTGGTGGCTCCCAAGAAAGTTGCATTGCAATATGCTGGTTAGGTTCAGAACAAAGATCTGGAATAAAATTAGTCACTGTATATACATTTAAAATTAGGCCTCAATGGTCTGCAAATGAATGACACAGGTTAGGAAATGAGGAAGAGTTTGAGGATAGTAGCAAATAGTACATGTTTTTTCTTTGTGCTTCCTCCTTTGCCTCACTCACTTTACAATGAAATTTAGCCACTGACTCCCAACACTGTTTTTCTTGGAGAGCAGACTAGGATGAAGAAACACAGCAATTAAATGTAAAAGTTACCCATGCATTGCAATAGGAGCTGGATTCCATGTGTTTTGGTAATAGGAACTACATGAAAAAACAAACAAACACTCAAAAAAAAACCAAACAAAAAGAGGTGACTCAGGTCTATCTAATCTTTAAAGTTTGAAGCCATTCTCAATTCCTACTGTCTCTGATCCCTTCTCCACTTCTGCCCCACATACAAAAATAGACCTTGTTAGACAAACAGGATTTTTTTTGCGCTCGTCTAGTTCCAATTGGTAATGCTGCTGCTGTGACACTCACATCATTTAAAGTTTGTTATGCTCCCATGTGTTGAACACATGGCTAGCAGTTCTTCCAACCGTCAGGATCCATGCAGTCACAGCAAAGCATTTAGCATCATAAATAAAGCAAACATGAACTGATAGTACATAACTTCCTTCTCATGGTGAATTAGGATGATGAACTGGAGTTTAATGCCATTCTTCATCTAACAGCAAAAGGCTTGAGTGTGGTAGACCTGGACCATGCTTGGAAAAGGATTCATTTGACCCTTTCATTGTCTCATATTTTGAACTCTTGGCTTAGGACCCAAATCTGTGCCAGTCAGCCATATGTGTGGTTCATGAGACCCTTCACAATGGCAATTCCACCCTCTTCTTCTACATTTCCTTTTAGTTTTTATATACTTTGCATGTAAGTAGGTCATTGTCAGTAGCTGAGCACTTTAAGGGAGCTTGTCATCTTTGTTCATGGTTGGAATCTGCCTTTGGCTTTAGGCATCACAAACAGGCAGATCTTTTAAGGGCCACAACATTTCTTTATTTAAAAAGAAGGCTTCCTATTTGGGATAATTCCTGAACATGATACTTAAGATTATTGAAGGTAATTGCATTACTTCAAACAAAACTGCATCTTTAATTGTATGCATATGTATTTGTGTGGCAATAGATTCAATTTGTTCTGTTTGGTTTTTTGTTGCTGCTGTCTTTTCTTTAAGGCATATCAGATTGCCAACCTATGTGTATCAAGTGTGGTGGAAGTATAATTCAATCTAATTGTCAGCTCCACTAGCCTGAAACCTTGGGTACCTTAAATCTATACCTATAGTGTACCTATAGTACACCTAACTAGTAAAGCAACGAACACACTCATCTCCCCTGTGGGTCACATGAAACTATACTTTCCTTGTACATTTTAAATTTCTGTGTGGCCGTCTTCTGAATCTGCCTACTTTCCCTTTCTCCTGCCATAAATCTGAGTCTATGACTTTGACTGAAAAGTTGTCTTTGAACTCTTTGTCTTAATGATCCAGACATTCCAGGATTGTATGTAAAAAAGAAGTATTTGCATAAAAAATAATTAACAGGACAAGTGTTACAGCAGTACAAATGAGAGAAGATTTGGTTTGGTGAGCTTACCAGCAAAAAGGCCAGAAGATTCCAAGTTTGGTTTGGGGTGGTGTGGTTATAAGCCTTTTACAACAAATTTAAATGTTCAAATATTAGTTTTTGTACAGCATGAAAATGAAAACAAAGCCTTTTCAACACTTTCATACGACTACCAGTTAGAGGCCTGATTTGAGGGCATGGACTCAAGTCTCCTCTTCATCATCAAAATAATACTTGTCTTCATTCCCAACTCCTGACATTTGGAAACAAAGAGGCTTGAGTGTTACTTTGCCCACAGTGAAGGCAAAAATTTCATTGACTTGGTAGTTATCTTTCTGCCTGTGTTCATGCTCAGATTAACAGATGAAGATATGTATCATCATATTTTGATAAAATAAGCTTCAGATCAACTTTACTTACAGTCCTGTAAGTGACTCTTTGGTTTCTGACATGAGATTCCCGGAACCACTGCTAAGTTTCTTTGGTTTGCTTATGAATTGCTGGACAGATTAGCACATGTTTTTGTTAAGTGAATGCAAATATGCCAATAAAAAGCAGCATATAGCTATTTCCACTTTTAAATAATTCACTGAACATTTTTATGTTACTTACTTCTGTGGGTTGACATCTTTAAATTCTTTACTGTTTAATTTTTTACTAGACTGTATTATCTTTTAAAAAGGGTATGTTAGTGTTTCTGCACATACATATATTTTTATATATATATATATACACACACACACAGAGACACACGCACCTCCAGAGAAAGTTTTGTGTCAGAAATCAAATACTATAATCCACTCAGTTACACAGTAGTTTTTTTAAACTAGGTTCGTAAATATTTTTTTACCAGACAAAAGCAATGTTGTATGGAAATACACTTTATTTTGTATAGCTTCTTTAAAGCACATTGTGTCTCAAATACGTTAGAGATAGTTGACACACTTGCAGATTTTAAAATACTCTTAAAAGATTTTAATTTAATGAAAATTCTAAACAACGATAGCAATATACATGCCCCTTAATTAACATGCATCATAAGTATAATAGGGTGATTACACCTCTAAAAGCTGAGCAGTTAGTCGCATTTAGGTATATATTGGTTTGCAGGAGTGCACTCTTAGTGACAGGAATAGTTGGTATCTTTGTTCATTGATTCTGAAAGAGCAGCACGATGATGATGCCTTATAAAAACCCTACATGTACATGTTTGGACTGTTGCTGGAGCAGTAGGCAAGATTTAATTGACATGGGACTACCAATTCCAGTACAGAAAGACAGCTCCACTGTGAAACTGAAATGAAAATAATCTCATTATCATGGTGTGGAAGCTATATTTTATTAAAGTTTCACAATAGTGCTGTTGAGTCTTCCTGGTGAAACACTCAAGCTGCCCGATGGACTCAGCAGATGGCTGCTCACCGCCATGCGTTTGATTTCTTCCAGCAGACTGTTCCTGTAAGATGCATCATTGTATTGTGCAGCGTAAAGGTTTTTACTGGGTTTTGAGGGGGGATTTTTGCTTTCATTTAAAGACAAAAATATTTCTAAATGGTGTAATTTTTCCTTTGCCTGCTATGTGCACACCTATCATAGACGGAAGGGCAGCTCTTCAAGCCCCACCAGGGTCACAGCAGCCACCCGTCGTGGTCAGTTTGCAATGCCACATTATCACATCCCCATGTAGCCGGTGTAGGGAGATAAAGCGCTTCAGGAAATCAGGTGTAGTATTTCTGATATTATTAAGCAAACAATACTTCTTTGTTCCTCCATTTTTAAGCCCCTCACTTACTGTACATCCTGCCTTTTATTATGGGCTGGTCTTTACTAAGCACTTAAAAAATAAATTGCCTTCATGGTTGCTTCATTTTTGTGCTTAAAATGGATTTTACTGGAGCTAAAAAGGGACAGAATGTAGCTCAGATTACTTTAAAAGTATTGAGAAGATAGTTGAGTACCTGAAGAAACATGAGTTTCTTAGGAATAGAAATCTAGCCTCTGACCAACTGGGAACCTTGTGGCAGCACCAGCGGCTGGTGGTGGGTGAGGTGGGAGGAATGATCATTTCACGTATTCTGGGCCACTGGGCATCAGTGGGTTCTGATTTCAGATTCATGCCATGATACAGTTTTTCCTGGTTTTTGGAGACAACCTTTGCAACCCTGCAACTCTCAATAGCTGTGTGAAGGAGTGCAGATAAAGAGCAAGCTTAAGAAGCAGAGAATACAAGTTTTCTCATGTGAACAGGTGGATTACTCCCATCCCAGTCACTGAATCACAAAATAGTATGGGTTGGAAGGGACCTCTGGAGATCATCTAGTCCAACTCCTCTGCTGAAGCAGGTTTACCAACAACAGGTTGCACAGGATAGTGTCCAGGCAGGTTTTTAATATCTCCAGAGAAGGAGAAATCACAGCCTGTTCAGTGCTCTGTCACCCTCAGTGTACAGTAGTATTGCCTTCTTTTCAGCTTGAACCTCCTGTGTTCAGTTTGTGCCCATTGTCCCTTGTCCTGTCACTGGGTGCCACTGAAAAGAGTCTGACATCCTCCTGACACCTGCCCTCCTTTAGGTGTTTATAAGCATTGTTAAGATTCCTTCCCAGTTTTCTCCAGGCTAAACAGAGCAGGGTCTCTCGGCCTTTCCTGATAAGAGAAATGCTCCAGTCCCCTCATCTTCTTTGTAGCCCTCTGCTGGACTCTCTGCAGTAGTTCCATGTCTTTGTTGAATAGGGGAGACCAGAACTGGACACAGTATTCCAGATGTGGCCTCTCTAGGGCAGAGTAGAGGGGGAGGAGAATCTCCCTCAACCTGCTGACCACATTCTTCTTAATGCACCCCAGGATGCCATTGGCCTTCTTGGCCACAAGGGCACATTGCTGGCTCATGGTTAACTTGTCATCCACCAGGACTCCCAGGTCCTTCTCTGCAGAGCAGCTTCCAGCAGGTCACTCACTAAACTGTACTGTTGAATAGGGTTATTCCTCACCAGGTATGGGACCCTATACTTGTCTTTGTTGAACTTCACTAGGTTCCTCTCTTCCCAACTCTCCAGCCTGTCCAGGTCTCATGGAATGGCAGCACAGCCTTCTGGTGCGTCAGCCACTCCTCCCAGTTTTGTGTCATCAGCAAACTTTCTGAGGGTACTCTCTGTCCCTTCATCTAGGTCACTGATGAATATATTGAACAAGACTGGACCCAGTACTGACCTCTGGAGAACACTGTTAGCCACAGGCCTCCAACTAGACTCTGTCCCACTCATCAGAGTCCTCTGAGCTCCATTGAGCCTGATCTCAATCCACCTCACTGTCCACTCATCTAACCCACACTTCCTAAGCTTATCTATGAGGATGTTACGGCAGACATTGTCAAAAGCCTTGCTGAAGTCGAGATAGGCAACATCCACTGCTCTCCCTTCATCTACCCAGCCGGTCAAGCCATCATAGGCTGTCAGATCATGCATGATTTCCCCTTGGTGAATCCATGCTGACCACTCCTGATGACCTTCTTTTCCTCCACATGCTTAGAGATGACATCCAGAATGAGTTGTTCCATGACCTTTCCAGGGATAGAGGTGAGGCTGACTGGCCTGTAGTTTCCTGGGTCCTCCTTCTTCCACTTTTCGAAGATTGTGGTGGCATTGGCTTTCCTGGCACTTAAAGCTGAAGGAGCTCTGTGATTCACAGAAACTCCTCAATTTCATGTCACATGTGATTATAAACCCCACTGCATTATATGCTATTTAGTTTTCTCTTCCAGATACTCATTTAAAGAGGAAATATGATGAAAGACATGATAGTTCAGCCTAGAATGTTACGGAGTTTTGCAATCTACCCATAAATGACGTGAGAGGACCGACTCTCATCATTTATTATGAAGTCCTGGGATAGAAAAGACAAATTCCATACATAGTCATATTTATGCCATCTTGTTAGCTTTAATCTTATGCAGCTGAGACCTTTAGTTTCTGTTAGTTTCTAAACTGTTTTTCCTAAGGGTTCATCATGATGCCACAGTCAGTGTGTCTTTCTGTAGGACAGGGAAGGAAACGACAGTATTTTTCTATAGATTTGAAGTTCAAAGCTGTAAGCCAATGTTGTTTTCCATAATTCCAGTGCCCCATGCACATGGCTTTAATTATTTCAGATACACCCTGAATATGACAAATTTTTTGGTAACTTTTTATTTCAGAAAGAGAGAGCTCAGTTTTCTGGAATATAAAGTTCTTCAGTCTCCTAGGAGCAATAAGGCAATTTAAGCTTCCTAGAGCAACTTCAAGAGCAGTGATAGCTACCAGTGTTATTAGAGGATCATAGTATTTCAGAAGATCATCAACTTTAATGACCTTCATATCCTGGATTTAGATTCAGAGGATGTTGAGGCAATCTTATTAACACAGACAAATGTCTCCATCTTCACTTCTAGTATCCCAGAGACACATAATTTCAGCACATTAGAATGCATAAACGCTGCTGTTACCAAGACAAAGAACAGCAGGGGAGATGAATTTCCACACAACAGTACCATTGATAAGGAAGAAAGATGTGCAAATGCTCAGGAAGGATGTGGACATGGAACAATTAAAACTAACAGAAAAATATTCCAGTGGATAGAGTCAAGAAGCAGTTCTTTAATTTTTAAATTTGCACAGCAATAACCGAGACAAATGAGCCTCTGAAATATTTTGGAAAACGTCACTTTGCAAACCTTGTAGATTGCTTAAATGTTTATTAAAATGGACCAAAAGCCAAAATTCTTTGGGTAAAATAAATACTTTGTCTTTGCTAAGTAACAATATTTGTGAACAAAACATAAAACAATAATTTTCATGTGTCAAACATAGTAACATTAAAGATTAAATGTTGGAGTCAGACTGGGCATTTTTTTACATCTTCCTATTTACAAGCTGCTCATTATGACCATTTACCTCAAGTTAGCTATTAAAATGACTAACATTTTTAAAGTTTGCTCCATGGCTAGAATAAAAACAACAGAAATGTCCTTTTACCATAACTTAACAAAAAGCAGAACCGTATTTTTGTTATCTAGAAGAACATACTGTTATAAATACAGCTGGTTTTCATCTACAATGATATAAATAATAAACATGCTGCCATTCACAAGGATTTTAATAGATGATTATATATAAGCAATATTATAATCTAGTAGAGGATGGCATGAGTTTTCATCATTCATTTTTATTGTACTTATTCAGGACCCTTGTCTTCATCTGAAAAATGTGGCACAGATTTCTTTGCTACAACATTATCCAGTCGCTGTCCTTGCAGATACGGGTTCACACTCTGAAAAAGTTTAAAATTATTTATACTTATTAGAAACGGGGAAATATATAAAAGGTAACTTGGATTAGTGGATATAATTGTATCTGTCAAATACTTAGAGACTGAAAAAAAAATGCTCCCAGGGAGTAAATCTAAAAGGCAGTCAGTGTTTTGTTTTCTAATATTTTTGTGTTCAAGAATTTAGAGAATACAAGTGAAGGAGGACTATCGAGAATATAGGACAGTCTGAATTAAAGACTGGCTTTTTGCTCCAGTCCTCCTTTCCTCAGTCCAGCAGAGAAGCAGCAGCAGCAGCAGATCGAATGCCCCAATTCTTGAGGCAGGACAGAACTTGTTAAAGAAGCACAGGTAAGCTTTAGCTTAAATCAGTAGCCTCTGCTGGACCTTATGCTGGGAGACGAGTTAGTTACCACAAAACCATTTTTGACCAAAGTGTCTTCTTCAGCCCATCTCCTCTGCAGGAAACCTCTCCTCACTTCCTCTCTTGATGCCGAGATAAAAAACTGCTGGCACAGAAGCGGAGCCAAGCAAGGTTTTGGCATAGGAAATGGCTCTTCTGCCACTGCCAGAACAAGGGAATGCTGGAAAGAAGATCCCCGGAGAGGGTTTAGCTTCACTTTGCGCCACGTAAGCAGCACAACGTGAGACTGAAGATGAACAGATCCTGTCTCAAAACTGTTTGGAGATCATGGTAATGTACAAAGCCTATGCTTTAATTTTATCTATACCCATGGAATAAAATGTATTTATTGTATTTTAAGTATTAAGCAGTTTAGTGGAGTTTCAGAATTAAGTATTATTTACACTCCCTCTCTGGCCTGTTACAATGTCAGTGTAAACAAAGTTCAAGTATATACTTTCTCCTTCACAGATACAGTCAAAAATTCTAGTGTGCTGGCTTTTGATGCCAATAAAAATTGTTTGCCTAAGGACAAACTTTGTAAGAATGCAAATTTTCCAGTATCTCCTGATTCTTGTCAGGCTTGCGGCGTCATACTTTTCTTGAGATATTTCTGTGCTTCTTTCACCAAAACGTAGGAGTTCAAAACCACACAGAAAAAAAAAAGCAAGCTTTTAAAATAGGCCTGAAATATATATTTCAAATATCCTAAGTATTTTTCAAATCTTTGGAAAAGATTTGGGGTTTGTCTGCTTTCAAGTTTAAGCCCTTGGGTTCCTCCAGATTTGTAGACGGTCATTAATAACTAATCACAGCACAGAGCAGCCCTTTTGCTTTCTTCTATTTTTTTTTTGGAGTACTTTGCCTGCTACAAGTGAAAACATAAAAATATTAAGAACCAGAAATGAATGTGGAAAAATCTGAAAAGAAAACTAACACTAATTTAATGCTTTAAATTGTTAAAAATAAGACACATGTAAATGATTTGTTTGTGTTTGTTTAAAGAAGTTCTGTTTCATGTTAGTTTAGTGAAATTCAGCTGTTGCATAAACTTCTAGGAATTATTTGAAGATTCTTAGGAAGATTAATTGGCCTTTTTCTGGAATGGTACTTACTTGCTACTTTTTGAAATAAAGTAGAAGAGAATGAGAATACAGAAAAATCTGAATCCATCTCAACCAACAAAAGAAAACACAGAATATAATGCAAAATTTTTGGCTGATTTGAATAAAAAAAAATGTTTAATCCTATACAGCTGTGCTGAATTCAAAGTAGTGCAGTTCCTGACTACATCTGTGCACAACTCCAAGCACACAGCACCGTGGCTCAGTGATTGCAGAAGCACTCCTGTCATGTTCGGGATATCAGATTCTGGACAGGGTTATGCTCACGCACAGAAGTTAATAAAGGGGGCAATTGCTACTTAAATTAGAGGTCACTGGAGGCTTCCTTGTCTTGCACCGCAAAGGCTGCAAAAAATAACAGAGTAGCAAATGACAAATACATACCTTTGTTATATGTACTGATTATGTGTATGTGTGCTTGTACGTGTTTATATATGTACATAGAAGTATATGAATATACGCACATACTTAGAGAATATGTAGTGTTGTAGACTCCAGTAGTGCCTCTGTGACAGTTACACCATAGCTTCATATAGACACAACACAGTTACTCTCCATTGACAGCTCAATTCTCCAAACAGGAATTGCTTTAAGCTAAAATCAGGATGTTGTTACCCAAAAAGACTGATGTGTTGCCAGAAGCTGCCTTCCCTAAACTCTGTCTGTGCAGAAGACCATGGAGGAGTGGCAGGGACCACAGGAGGGGAACACGGTGGGCTTTTTGGTTTCTGTAAAAATACACTCTGCTGCTGGCAGCTCTAGGTTACCCTTCTGCTGATAAAGTGAAAATTCTGAATTGTGCATTAAAGCATTAGGAATCATTGCCCTATTACTGTCAAAATACTAAAATACTGTAAATGATAATGAATTATATTTAGAGAATGAATTTTACTTACTTTAGAGTTAAGATCAGGTGCCTACCCTTTTTCCTTTTCCGCTAACAAACTTGAAAATCAAATGTAAGTGGGAGACACCAAGCTCAAAATAGATCATTAACTGATGGTTGAATAGTGTTTACTACCAGTGATGTGTGAACTGGTAAGAAATCAACTCAGCTTCTCCCTTCCTGGCAAAGACTTTAAGTTTGAAAGTAAAATAAATAAATAAATATTCTTCAGTTATTTTAAACCAAATTTACTTCATTTATAATATAAACTGTGCTGTCATATTTTGAAAAGCTACTTTCTGGCAGAGAGCTAGATTATTTTTGTCTTGTAAAAAAATACCAGCAGCAAAGCTAGTGACTTTAACTCTGCCTTAAAGCAATTTTTTGATAGAAGAAAGGCTGACTCTACTAAAAAAAGAGAGAAGATCTTGAGATGGACTGTGCAGAGGTTCTCTGTGATATGTGGATTACCTTCCTTGTTTGACCAAGATGAGAACCCATTCATCTTTCTCTTTCAAGGAAGCGGGACACAGAGATAGGAGTTTAATCTGAGGTAAATCAAAGTATGTAAGTGAATCAAATTACATCGGCTGAAGAACCAGTTCTACTGTCATTTATACCCAAAAACATATTCATTTTACCAATATTTTTAGTAGGAAACTTTTAAATTCTGTTTTGAAGACATTTGAATAATTTAAATGGTTTTATGCAGATAGGATCCATTTGAAAACACAGATAATATAAAGTTTTAAAATTAATGCTCTGCATTGAGGTGCATCTTCTGAAAGCAGCAGGCTATTTAGAGAAATGCATCGTGTATTTGGTGGAGTCCTGAAGCCTGCTGTAGTAGTTCATCACAGATTCCCCGACTTTACAAGTTATCTAAGGTATAATGCATTAGACTAACTTTTCATTTTGACAGTATGATTTTAATTCTTATTAGCTCTCTAGATGATACAGGGGCTATAAAGTATTCTGATAGTTACCCTCTTTCTTCTTTTTGGACCACCATTAATCTTCTCAAAGAGTAAATTCTTGCTCTACAAGGAGAAAAAAATGCAGCCATCAAATTCATTACACTCTTTTTTTAAAATACTACTTTTGCTGTTAAATATTTGCATGTGGTTTTATGGGAAAGTTAAACCACAAATAAATATTTGGATATTAAAAAACATTTTGCAGTTCTTCAGGAGCAGTCACACTTTTATCAACAATTAAAACACCAGCAATTTCCCACTATGTTGCACTATATTATCATCTGTGTTCAGGCAATAAGTGCTTCAAATACATGCTGGTATAATGAAACAGACTGGATGTTACTCATCATGTGATACATGGTATACATACATATATATGTAAAAAAAAAAAGACAGAATTAGAAAAGGAAAATAAGAGTGGGAGGGAGAGGAAGCAGGAATCCTGCCTCTGGTACATCTTCCTATACATTCGAGGCGACACAAGAACAGAAGCAAAAAATACTTCTTTTACAAGGGATTTTCTAATTCCTTTTAAAAACGACAATCAGCGTTGTTCCTATTGTTTTGTTGTCTTTGCTTATTCCCTTCCAGATATCAACACCTCCCAGTGCAAAGTTCTGCTGAAAGGAGTTCAGTGCCAGCTCTTCCTTTGTTTAAGTAGTGCCCTCAATAAAGTTTCTAAAAACCGTTTGGTCTATAACATTTTTAATGGCGAACCTTTTAAAAACTGCCAAAAACATCTTGGCAGAAGAGAAAGTTATGATGATGAGAAAAGAGAAAAAAAAGCCTCTGACCATAGTTTACATAAGTGCATCCACATATTGTTGTATTTCATACAAGTAGTGAATTCTAATAAAGTCTGGAATAACACGCACATGCTCAACACATTTTGTTTCAATTGTGCATTATGAAGAAAAACAAAACCAAACCCTAACCTGAAAATGGAAGGAGAGAAGAATTACATGTATAAAAGCAGAACACTGTATAAACAAGGCCATTAATTCTGCTATAAACAACTGACCTAACGTTGATTATATAAATAGAAAGTGTAATTCTAGTGCGAGACAAATTCACCAAACACTTCTACCCTCTCTGCAGTCTTGATATGAGAAAAAACAAACATTTTCAAGTGTTACAATGAGATTGCCAAAATTGTCTGTTTTGTACTTCTCATGTTCATTAAACCCCAAATTCACGAGGCCTATCTCTTGCCCAACCTCAGTTATTTTTGTCTGAGCTGTGCCAAAAGGGAACAGAGATGAAGTTGGCCAAGGGAGACATTCTTGGCCAGTCATTTATGCAAACTCACTTTGGGAAAACTTAAATTTAACATTTTAAAGAAATCCATGGATGCATAAATTGTTCACTTTAGGAAACAAAGTGCCGCTGAAGCTTCTCTTTGTAAACTCTATGACCTTCTGCTTCTCATGAGAGGAAAAATGGTGTTTCTGAATTAAAAATAATTTCATGACTACTGGAGCTAACATTTCTGTCACTCAGAAAACTTCCTTACAATTGAACTGTTCCTGCTCAGGAAGATTGTATTTTGTTTAGTCTGTTTGGGAATGTTTTAAGACCCTAACTACTACTTAAGCATTATGTGGAGTGCAAAGCAAAGGAGGTTATGGGGCATAAGCTAAGAGTGGGATCGTATGATAATAACAATCCTGAAAATATCTTCCATGTGTAAGGGCTTGAGCTCATCAGCCACCAAAATTTGCCTGTGAAGTGCTCATCATTCTCATCCCACATCTAGGACTTGCTATGAATGAAGGCACAGATTTTATCCACTTATAGGTACATCTGATCTGATCTGCACGCTTCAATCTACTTGGATTAGGGTAATACAGGTTGGGATTTTGGTGGGAAACCTCAAGTACTTAAAGGGGGCCTACAGGAGAGATGGGAGGAACTCTTTATCAGGAAGTGACAGGATGATGGGTAATGATTTTAAACTGAAAGAGGGTAGATCTACATTAGATACAAGGAAGAAATTCTTCTCTTTGAGGGTGGTGAGACACTGAATCATGTTGCCCAGAGAAGTTTCCTCCCTGGAAGTGTTCAAGACCTGCCATAACCCATCCTAATAATCATCATTGCCATCCAGATATTTTAAAATGGCAGTTGGCAAAGAATTATGCTCTTAATGTTGCTCGCTATAACTGAAGTTGGAATAAAATGAAATTTATGAGGGACTAGCTTCAGGATTTAATTACAATTAGGAAGCCAGAGATGACAGCTTCTTTAACAAAAAGTTGAATATTTTTATACCTGCTTCCCATTTGCGTTTCTTTTTACTGTCTTGGATCTGCCCACTGTAGCTGATAAGCAAAACTGGCATTATTTGTAACCTTAAGAGTGAAATGTTATACATTGCTTCAGTAAAAAGAAGGGTTGCTGAAAAACATAGTTGCTTTTAATTTTCTATTTGTACTGATACTGGCATCAGAAGACACAGATGAACTTCCCTTCTCTTTTTAACCCCTGGACCTTGGGTTTCAATAAATATACAACTTACATCTAAGTGGTTTTTAGATTTGTATTGTAAATTATATATTGCAAACTATTTTCATGGAAGACTATCTGGATGCTAACAACCCTTCTTCAGACCATCTACAGAGTCAAGCTGCAAGCTGCAGAAAAGGCAGACTCAAAATGCCTGTTGCCTGTAAGGAAAAGTCTGAACTGAGGGGAAAAAAAAAACCAAACCACCTCAGAAATCTTAGAAAGTACAGTTGAACACTAGGGTAGAAACCTCCAAAAGTCCCTCATCTTACTATTCACACTGTCCTCCCTACATTTTCCACGTAAGAGAATGAAAAAAAAAATAAAAGAGGGGAAAAAAATAGGGAAAAAAAATAAAAGAGGGGAAAAAAAATAAAAGAGGGGAAAAAATAAAAGAGGGGAAAAAATAAAAGAGGGGAAAAAATAAAAGAGGGGAAAAAATAAAAGAGGGGAAAAAAATAAAAGAGGGGAAAAAGAAAGAGTCTTTGGGGCTGGAGAGGAGAGTGTAAAGCTGTGTATCTCACCCTATAAACAGAGTCTATTCCTCAGACTTCCCGCAGGTCAGCATATTGATATATGCAGAGTTTTTCCTCTTTCTTCCCTTTCCTAACCCAATATACGTTTATCATGATTTCTATATTTGTACCTTCATATGTATTAGCAAGTATTTACATGGAATCATACACTTTGCTGTATGAGACAGCTTCTAGACTTGTTTTACCCTTCTAAAATGTGCCTGCTGCTCACAGGGTACTCCAGAGTTCTCCCGGTTTTGGAAGCGTGAGAGTATGTCACCAAAACAAACCAAACTACCTTCTTCTTTCCAATTATTCGTGAACAAGCAGGTCCTATTTTTCTGACCTGCTAATGTAATTTAGGTTTTACTGTGGTTATGCTAAGGAATGCACACTGGCTCCTTGAAAGGACAAGTCAGTGGGAACTGCAATGCTGCCTCAACCGCTCTGCGGCAGGAAAAGACAGGGGAGAAGCTCCCCCGAGAGCTGTGAGCGCATGCCAGCTCTCGCGGGTCCAGGAGACACATCGGCTCCAGGGGCTTCAGACGGTGGTGACAGCCGAGTGCCTTCATAGCACGCAGGAGGAGTTTGTGGAAACGCAGTCTGTAAATATGCAGCCGCTGCAGCTGCGGAGGCTTTTCCACGGGAGAAGCAAGAACGGGCTGCTGGCGGGCAGGGGGGATTTTGGTGGCAGGGGGCAGTGGGAGGATGAGGATGCAGTTACCCGCTGGGCAGCCCACAGTTGGCTGTGTCGGTTATCTACAACCAAACCCAGATGACAGTAAGTGACCTAGAAGATCTGATCTACTTCATCTCTCCTTTATAAAGTCTCAAGCAGCTAATTTTTAGAACGCTTTTCTGGTCCTATTTTTCCAGAGAGATAAAAATAACAAAACCGTCCATAAAACCAGATAGCTTTGTATTTATCTTTTTAAAGTGTAGGAACATACAATGAGGAGGCAATCAGGGCAGTTCTCCTGGATCTCAGCAGAACAGTTGCTAATGCACATTACCAGCTGTTTCATTTCTAATCAAAAAGATCTGGAGTTGGCTACACTGCAGCTAGATATGATTACTGTTTAGTACCTAACAATCTGTTTTAATCCATGCATGAGCAGTTTTTTCCCCTGAATTAGTAGTGATGGATGGAGAAATGAAAAAAGGCCAGTATTCGCTAATGATTACCTACCATTTGTTAAGTATATACGTTACTGATGACAACACAGTATGTAGGCTTGATTCTGAAATATTGCTATAGGCCAAAGATTTACAGAAGTGCTTTCATAGCCTTCAAAATAGTATTGTGAAAGTAAATTACTTATGAATAATAAGAAAACTAACAGCATTATCTGGCATAAATAAGAAAGTTCACCATCTGGTGTTTTAAAATTAAAACCTTTGATGGTAATTACTTAGAATGCAACAAGAGTTTCCAAAATTTGGATTTTTGGCATGATTCTCTCTAGAAATTTAGCACTCACATAAGTAATTAAGACTATAAATCTTACACTGGTTTGATTACAAATGATGAATCATTGTCTCAGAATTACAGCAGGAGAAGAGGCTGCCAAACATGTCCATTTATCGATATTTGCTTACAGAGCACTAGTTTAGGGCAATCTTAAATAAAGTGTTATAACAATGTAAAATGAGGTTTCGTTATTTGCTCTAGAAGCATAAATTATGGCCATTGTTATTGTTTTCTTGGCGCCTGAAGATGGATTTGGGATTGGACATTTAACTGATGTAATCTAAGATTAAGCAGCAGAGCTCTCTTTGGAGTCTCTAGCCTGCAGGAAAAGTCTAGCTGGAGTTATTAAAGTCCTTGTATGCTCAAAGCAATAGTGTAGCTCACTGTATTTGTTATATGCAATGTGTAAATTAGCTTTTCAGTATAATATAGTGCACAACCTGAACAGAGGAAGAAGCAGCATCAAGTCCTCCAAAACCCTTAAGCAAGAGACAATTCCTCAAAGCAAGTTGTCCAGACCTAGATTTTTTTGAGGTGTTTAGGCACTGCTACACTCCACTTATGGTTTTTTTGGCATCAAAGTAGCTGAACAGTGAATAGTCAGAGCCTGGATAATCTTTCAAGTTAGGGCTCTGTTATGTTTTGAAATCTTGTGCTAAAATCTGCACTAATTTTGGTTACATGGTCACTGTAGTTCGAAATGTGGTTTGCTGCATTTATTAAGCACATGCATAGTTATCATGCTTTGGGACAGGTAACAGACAAGGATTTCTACTTTCTATTTTTATGGGCTTTTCATCAATCACAGGCATTATTGCTGTATTTTTAAGGGCAAGTTCACCTTTTTCAGAAGTTTCCCTTAGAGTGGTAGTTTTTTCCAGCAATAAGCACAATATTCTCCTTGTGGTTTCATAGTATCCCACACAGCAGACAATACCCAGTTTCACATGTAACAAAAATAAGCAAGAAGCATTTACTCACCCATTTGCCCATGTTGGGATAGTCATGCTCTGGGTCAAAAAGGTGCTGGTGCAGCTGGTATTCCCTGCTGAA
>NW_010157588.1:19852-21250 GCF_000695765.1 Mesitornis unicolor
CCGGGGTGTTTTCTAGACACCCATCATCAGCTGCAAAAGTGTGTTAGAAAGCACTGAGTGCTTAGTAGCTTTGAAACACAAAATATGTGGCAGATTAGTCGGCAAACTTCTTAAATGCAATAATGCAATTCTAAAAAAGCAAACATTTAAAGAACAGAATGTCTGGAAAATATCAGATACTTTTTGTTTTGAAAAGAGTTTTTCAGGATATATTTATTTTTTTTAAAAAAACCTACAACTTACTGAAACTTCAAAACTAAAATTTTTCAAGCTCTCTCCCTCCTTTTTGTTTTTGTTTTGGTTTGGTTTTTGTTCCTTTAAATTAGTGATTGAGTTTGATTGTACATAGATTTATATGTTATTCTGATTCAGAAGGGATCCTCTTTTCATTTTTAAATGCCCACAGGAAGCTGTAGAAATTGTTGAGGCATTACTTTCGAAGCTCATGGTAAAACGATGTTATGAGCAAAGACAAAATTTCCTTTGCCAGCAGCTCCTTATGGAACTCCATTTCTGCTTTGCTACTTTGTTCAAAATGCTAAAAATCATTTACATGTCATAAGGCCTCCTAAAAACACAATGTGACATCAGTTTTATGCTGAAGATATTTCTGCAGCTTGGTAACTAATCTGATGGGTCCAGAATCCTCCTTTTATCATAATGGATGGTTTTACAGACACAAAGGATAATACCCCTTTAAAAAATCAGCTTATGGACTTTTTACCAAAAGAAGTAATCTTTAGATCAAACAAAGATTCAGCAACTGGAGGCCAGAGGAGCTCTTTGGCCAGAGTCTGCCCCTGGAGCTCCCTCTGCTTTGTCAGCATGGGGAGCCTGCAGTCCAAGTACCTCTGACATACCCAAGGAGATTGTACCACCTGGGGCATGGTGCTTGGCATCTGTGCAGCTCCATCTGCCAGGACACGGGTGCTCCAGACGACACACCTGTGGGCTTTCCCTTCTGTCCTTGTGCGATGATAACGTAAAAGGATTTACAGGTGATTAACTTTTCCCCTTAGATGTGGGAAACAGTAAAGACTTCAGTTAAAGTGAGTTGATTCAATGACCTGAAGAGGTTATTCAAAGTCCAACAGATCCTGCTTTCTCTCTTTTCTCCTTAAAATGGGAGAAAAAAATAAGTTGCCAATAGGAAACAGGGGAAAACTAACCATACTGCCTAAGTAACTCAGAAACCATTAAAATTAAAAATTATTTCAGTCTCAGCAAGGACAGGTTCACCTCAAGAGAGCAGTGGATAACAACAGAAATATGGTAGACCTTCTCAGAGCCTGTCTTTTGGTAGAAAACAGAAAGGGCAGCTGGACATATGTGTGCCCTCTGTGACTGCTAATCCTAACGTCTTCAAGCTCAAGTGCTCCAGGCTTATGTATTCCTGCT
>NW_010157588.1:21281-53030 GCF_000695765.1 Mesitornis unicolor
ATGTAGACAGTGACTGGAAAAATTGTTTTCCATTAAGCAAATCCACAGACCTGATTGAGGAAGGCCTCCGGTAACTTGTATGCGTAATACAGTCACCACTTGAATTTCCTTTTAAGGTCCTGAAAAACATTTTACTCTAATCCTAGTAGATACTATCTTCATTCACAGCGTACCTACGACAGAGCCATTTATCTGAGCAGGCAGCACTTCCCTAAGAATTCCCCCTGTGTTCAGATATGACTGTATTAGCTTAGCTAACTACTTTTATTTCACCTAAGAAAGAAAAATTGAAGGGATTTTCAAAGGCATTTCTCTGGATGCCAGGTTTTTGATTTATCTAGTCACTAACAGAAGTTTAATGGGCAAGCACAGAAGATAGAAAGTCTGTGTGTGTGTGAGAAAACCTAAACCCATCATTTGCAACCTGTCAGACAACAGCTATATTGAACAAAATGGAAGATTAGATATTATTTCAGAAGAGATGCAGGCAGTAGTAGAAAACAGTAAGGAAGGACTAGTTGAAATTTTGTCATATTTTTGAATGAAATGTAAATACACTGTTTACAAAACTTTTCACAACAAATATTTAATTTTTGATCAATTCTAAACTAGTTAGAACATTTTTAATAAGAACATAGAAAATTGTTTTGCATTATCCAAATAACATAGAAGACGACTAAACAGAAAAGATTGTGAAAGGATCTCTTAGCTTACAAATAAAAAACGATAGCAGAATAGAGTGCTCATTCCTAGTTCCAGTTCCCAAGGCAGCCAATGGGAGTTTTACTACTACTTTCAGTACTGGAAGCCATTCTTTGGCTCCAATAACAGGAAAAAGACTGATTTCCTTGGGGTATGTTTGTATCATGCAGATGCAGTGCTGCTTTAGAGATCCCTCAGCACTACCACCTACGTAGCTTGGTACATGCGTTGCTGCAAGCTGGAGGATGTACCAGGTGCTTTGGGTACTGTACAGCCCTGGTGCTTGGAGGCTGCACTGCTCCACTGCCAGAGTGAGCCTGCGTGCGACACGCTGGGGTACGTCCACGTAGCTCTCCATTTCTTGGTACAGACGCACCCTCAGTGAGCTATAAAGCCACGTGGGTTGGAGCCAAAGTATCTTAAATATTGACTCATGGTCTGGGTTGGAGATCAGGACAGACAGTTTCATTCCTCTTGGCACAATGAAAGTCTCTAAAATAAGGGTAAATCTCATCTGCACAGAATGATAACTTTTTTCAGGGGCCAGCCTAAAAATAAACTCCCTCAGGAACAAGATGCTATCGTAAATCTCCAGATGATTTCTTCCACCTGACCTTGTCTAGCAGTCATATAGCAATACAGAAGGTGTACATATTTAAAAAAAAAAGAAAATCTCATCTAAATCACCTGATTGCTCAAGAGCTCTGCTCCTGTGGTAGAGAATGAAAGAAAACACCCACTGCTGATCAAGTGTCATACTGCCTAGTACAGCCCTGAAAGACTGAAGGACATACAGTGAAGACAGAGGTGTGAAGGCTACAGCATAATTACCTGTCTTTCCAATTGGGCAGGGATTTGGAGGGTCAGGATATCCTTGATCTTCACTGAAATCCTTTGGTACATTATCTCCTGTCAGCTCAGCCACGATGTTTGGGATATTTCCATAAGGACCCAAGTGCTGGAGACCCTCGTGTGCACCACCTAGCAAAGACAATTTACACACATGCAATGTTTTTACAAGATTAAAAGTGTAAATGCTTTAGCTGCTTTGAGTAATCCAGACTTAGATTTAAAATATATATATATAACTGTTATAGAGACAGATCCAAGTTTAGATTTCAAACGTCTCTTTTACAAACATAACCCTGTGACCTAAATCAGGTAGCTTAGGTAATGAAAAATGAAACTAGGAAACAAAAACAGCCACTTACTATTAATCTTGGGGTTGTTTTTCCCTTAACTATGTAAGTTATAGGTAAGAAAATGCAAAGAAAGAGAAACATGAAACAGTAATGGAACTTAATATATTTACTGCACAATCAACTTCAGTCACTGATTAATGTAGCAACTAACATTTGAAGAAAATATGGCAAAACAGCATCATGGTGAGATGACAAAGTTAATGACACTGTAGAAAGAAACAATACTATTTTCACAGTCTACAAATACATTAATAAACTAAGCCATGTGAGGGGACCCAAGATATTATAGCAAATTTGGTTGTATAGAGCTAGGAATATTATTTTTAAATCAAACCATTTCTTAAAAGCATATTTGAGTTTCCTGCAGTAATGGTGAAAAGTGATTGAGTCCATATTATTGATGGGAATTTTTGTGCACGTACACCTACACAGTAGTCATTATGGTATGAAACATCACATTCTGTGACTTTTAGACTTTTACTTAATAGATCAGTTCTAGATGAAGGCTTTTATAGTTGCCCTGTGGGACATGGAGCACCATTGCTGCAGGGCTACAGCAGCAGTGTGCAGCAGGTTTTATAACTCAGTGACAGAGGACATGATGATGAGCTTCCTCTTCTTGGGCAAATGCTCACAGAAGGGGTTTGCTAAGCCTTCTCCACACATCTCAGCTTGGGCACCTTGCCTTTGACAAGTAGGGTCTTCCACTAAGGGCCTGGGAACCAAGCTCAGGCCGTTCTCTCTGTACGCCTCTCTACAAATATTTATCTGCTCCAGATCTTTTCTGCGTGCATTACTGGCTAAATGCATCTACAGGCTAAACCTCAGCTGCTTGCAGAGTTTTCTAAATACTATTGTACAGTAGTCTTTTGAATTTCAGGCAAATAAAAACTTAGTTTCAAGCGTGCTCTTTTTCCCTGCTGTACAACAGCCACCACACACACTGCAGCAACAGCTAATGTGGTGATTGAGCACTGAGATGGTTGTGTGACAGCAGAGCAACATTTTTTAACAACCCTAGATAATGAAGGGAACATATAAATTCCACTAACAATGAATGAAAGGAAATTGAATTTGAATGATTGGAAAATGTGAGTTAAAGAGTGAACACAGACACAACTCACCAACTCACCATATTATCATCAAATAGTCTTGTTTTCAATATCTGTAATTTTCACAGGTGCAGAAGACTGGAATCTGCATCTTCTGAACATGAAAGCTCTTCCAGAAGAATCATTCAAATACTCCTGTCCCAACTTACAAATAAATACTACAAGTCTAAACCATCATTGGTATAGCTAGCCATTGTAAGCTAACAGAATAACTTTCTAAAATTGCTAACATAAGGCAGTCATGACAAATTTTGTATTCATTTCTACGATTAGAAGTGGTAGTTGAGTCAAGTTTTCTATATTTTGCAAATAATCAGTTGGAAGCTGGCATTATAGTACCAGAAACAAGTTAGTCTATAAGCATATATATTGCAATTTTGTGTGATAGACTAAAATCTAAACATACTAATTTTCATCCTCAATTACAAGTCTCTTATTCTGTAACGCAACGGTGAAGGAAAGTTTTACACATCTGTTACTAACATAAAAGTAGCACTATATAAATTTGCAACTGTGTTATATGAGGTTTTCCCTTGTAGCTGACCATGAGACCTGGTACTAATACCAGAATAGAGTTATACACACTATGAACTTTATACATTTACAGTCCATAGTCAACACGAAGATGATCCTTGTAAGAACTGTATAGATTCACAATAATGCTATGGTGACGAGGTTAAAAAATGTATAACATACATTTAATCTAATGTCATTTAATCTAACATCTAATGTATAGCATAAAATATTGGTTTTATACTGAGCTCCTTCACATGAAGATTGATTGCATGTACGTACTTAAAAGCATCAGGTTATGATTCTGCTGTAAACTGCAGAACCACATAATCAATACATGTTTGAACATCCTGTATACAATGTGGTTCACTATGGGACAATCCATCAGATGGAAGCAGATCTACGCTTGTATGTGGTGCAGACCTCTTGGCACCAAAGCTCCATCCATAAAGAAAACAGAGGTACTTAGCAGGCTCCAGTGTGCTATATATATTTAAACCGACTGCCAAGAATTCCCTTGACTGAGTACAAAACAATCTTTTCATATTAATATAAAGGATTGTTTCCTTTCAGTATAAATGTCCAGGATTGTTTAAGGGTTTTTCCTTTCTTTCCAAAGGAGTTGAAGAAAATAGCACCTGCTCTGGTGCCATAATTTAGCACACTTGAGTGATTTAGTAGCGTTAGTAAAGCTCATTCCTTATAAACTCTGACAAATAGTACACTCAGTAATGACTGCAATAATAAAAATGAAATTCTATGAATATACTGATTAGGGTTATTAAGTACAGTAATTCACAAGCTGCATTAGTTTTGGTATTGTAATGTTACTGATTTGAACATATTAGAATTAAAGACACTGCAGCTACCAAGTCAAAATATTGTGATACAAACATATACAGTTAGCTACAAAAACAGCAGAAGATGGGTCTCTTGACTGAAAGAAAAAGACAGGACTACTAAATATTGAGGAATTTTTCATAATTTCCTATCCAAGGGAAGCACAAGACACCATTGTTAAATTACCTGAAACTGGACTAGCACTAATCCAGAAGAACAGTACAGAGAACACTTTTCTACTGAGAAAGGACACGCTAGATAAATCCATGTTTTCCCCATCACTCCTTACTTATTGTATGAACTGGCTTTCACGTGCCACATACTAGCAAAAGGACCTCCAAAACAACCAGCTCTCTTCCATGTGCAGGATTTCTGTGTCGGCATATAGTTTACATCCCTGCAGTGTAAACTAGAAGTTTAGGTCTTTTGGCCTGAGGTTGGTCTTGTCATAAGTAAACTTTGGATTTCATTTAAAATATATGCGTATATGTAACCCTCTTTTGGGACTAGTCTCAAATTGTTGCAGGGTGGAAAACAAAAATGGAACAATGCCTCACCTCTTTCCTATAATTCTGGAAAAGTCTTTTAATCATGTCACCATCTGCTAGTATCATCTCAATTAGAGATACTTGGAATGACTGAAAATTTAAGTGCACACATTTTAGCTCATTTCTTTGTAGAAGCAATACTGTCTTTATGGGTGGAAGAACAACACAATCACTCTGTTCTTGGAGGAAAGAGAAAGAAAAAGGAAAAAAACCCAAAACTCAAAAAAACCCCACAAAGAACAACTAGTCTCCTGCCAGTAGTGAACATTCCCCTCAACAAACCTATCTAATATCTACTTTTGCTGTGTCGTTGTCACAGTCCAAAGTGATGTCTCACCACTCCTTCCTTTCTCCCTTCCTTCCCTCCTTCCTTCATTATCTGCAAGATTCTGATTAATTCAAACTGTCACAAAAATTCTGAATGCAAAAAATGCATTTTCATTTTCCTTATCCTTTCTAACATCACTAAAAGCTTTACAGTCCCAATGCCATTTCCTCCATGCACCTTCAGCTACCTTCATCCCAGAGAGTCCTATGCTGGTTGCTGAGATTGATTAAGATCAGGAAATGAGAGACACTGAAAAAAATTATAAATTGCCACATTTTCTCTATTCCATAAAAGCTGGTAAATAAGAGAACAGTGAAGGAGAACCAAGTAGAGAAAAATGCAAACCTAGCCAACTTCCTTAATCATTCAAGAGCATGCCTCAGGAAACTCAAGAAGACTACAGCTATAGTACAGCTTGAGCTATACTCAAGCATCCCAGATTCCAGAGTCAGCTTGTCTTCTCCTTAATGACACAAACTTTCTGAAAACCCTAAAGATTAATTTTCTTCTTCTCTGCAGAGGGACAAATTCCTTGCAATGTCTTTTCTAAAGCCTTAAGCACACACATCACACAATTGCTTTCAGTGAATAATTCCACTTTATCCCATATTTTAATTACAAACAGTACAAATATTTAAGATATGAAATGCTTTTATTGTGAAATGGTTAGGATCAAAGTAACCCCCATGCCTCTCTCACAATAAATTTATAACAGTAGCCTATATGCCGTTATTATTCATTATTCAAGTTGCACACACAATAAAAAAAATCCAGCAGCTCGTTCGCTGACAGCGTGCAAAAGCAATCTGTTATGCCTCCCTTGGTTGAACAGTCCTCTAACAGGCTATATTAATTTGCCCTTCAGTCTGACCAGAAAGCTTTCACGCTTCACCATGTAGACAAGCCTTCTTGCAACCACGGTGCAGCCTGCGGTACTCAGCGATGGGCCCCTCTGCCACACCGACCTCTGGCTACCGCGTCCCAGCGGAGTCAGGGGAAAGCACGGCCAGCAAACACCACACACATCACCTTGCTAATGGCCACATGTGCAGTGCATGGCTCTAGGAAACGCAGCAACAAAAGGAAGCCAGTGACCTACTCCATCCTATGAGGGCTGGGACGCTATTTCACTGAAAGACTGGAGCACTTTATTCACTGGCATTAACACCAACTGCATGAGAAGCCCAGATGCTCCATCGATGTCAACACACTCATAGAAAAATACTCCTTTCTCTCTTGTAATATGAAGCATGGAGGCACCAAAATTGTCCAGAACAGGTCCATGTTTTCTTTCTACTGCTCCACTGAACTTCAAAAAGCTTTCTTGTTTGCTTCCCCATTCATATTCATTCAATGCCATTTTGCACACAATGGCTTAAAGTCCCAGCTGGTTCTTTAAAATAAGTGCTTAAAAACTTCTCATGCCTGTCTGACGGTTGCCACGAGGGTAAATTTTCTAACTTTCCCAAACGAGCTCATCATGAACAATACCAGTGTGGGGGCTACAAGGCTCCCAAGTCTCTGCTTTGGTGAGTCTCTCAACTCCAAAAGCAGAGCTTTCCTACTCAAAACTTCTGCCATCATGACCCAAGTCAAGACAAGGCTTCTTTTCACTTGAATACAAGCGTTGGCCCACAGTGAAGATGCAAGAGAGTGGCGAGATGAAGAGTCTTACCAGGTAAGACCAGGCCCAATGCTTCTCTTCAGCACTGTGAGAGGGACTCGGGCCAGCTAACCTGATGTAATAAAGCATCCCAAGGGGAGAAACCAGCTTCTTCCTCCCTCCTGTTCAGCAGCTGAGAACGTTCCTCTTCTCATTCGTCCCTGCAGCAGCTGTGAGGGCACCGCTGAAAGCACGCACAACGGGAAGCACGGAAAGCACACCTCTGGACACCTCTGGAACATGCCAGAGATCCTATCTCCTGCACACAACATCACTATCAAGAAAAGCAAGAATCTCTTCTTTGTCTAGACTCATAAAATATATTTTCATAGAATGAAATA
Organism: Mesitornis unicolor; assembly: GCF_000695765.1. Taxonomy (NCBI): domain Eukaryota; kingdom Metazoa; phylum Chordata; class Aves; order Mesitornithiformes; family Mesitornithidae; genus Mesitornis; species Mesitornis unicolor. The sequence goes on from NW_010157588.1 coordinate 28,531, forward strand.
AGAAAGCTCTTTTTCCTGCAAGTTAATTTAAAATTCAGATGGGAGCAGGGGAAATCCACATGATTTTGAGCATCATTACAAAGAGGTATAAATCCTAACAACTATGCCCAAGGATTTATTTTATACATGTGAAAGACATGCAGGGAAAAAGTCTTTAAAAACAAAAGCTCATCATAATAACTTAGCTGGCCTTCGCTGGCAGATTTTTAAATACTTATGGACTATATTCCATTGTTAGATAAATTTTTACAGTTTCATAATAAATTTCTATATATCATCTATATACCATCATACACTAGAAAACAGAAGCACTATAAAGCATCAGACCACACAGGAGCGATCATATTTCCTCTGCTCCTCAGGTTTCTTACCTCTCTTATTGGTTTATTTCCCTCTAGTTAACATGCATAAAAAATGATTCTGGATACAAATCCCATGCTAATTGATTAATTACCTTTAAATACATGAACATCTACTTAATTCTAAATCCCTACAGACCCACCACCTTTCTTTCCTGAAAGGGTCCCACTTCAAGCTGATTTCTCCTTTGGTAGAATCTTTTAAAGATGACTTTAAGAGCAGCAGTAGTCTATACCACATAACAGTGGTTAGTAGGAGGTTTTAAGAGCTGGAGTCGCTTTCTTGGTTCCTTGGAAGGGGGATGTGACACATGCACTCCCTCCTGCAGCCACAAGGACTGCTATACGCATGTCATTTCAAGCAAAGGTTCAAAGCCTCAAATCTGAACAGGTCCCTTAGACCTACAAGCAAATAACAAAGATCTAGAGAGAAACAGGGATTAATCACTTTTCTTCTTGCGTTCTTCGTTGACCTACATCTCTAATGAGCCACACTAGTTTTGAGGCTTGTCCCTGCCTCTCCCCAGGCTTACCGAGGAGACACGTGCACCTCCTGCAGACCAGGACATCAAGGAAAGGCACCTCCCCAAATTCAGGAGAGGCAGAGCCCACAGTGATAACACCCTCACCTTTGGCTGGATCCTGCTCTTGCTCAAGAGGGAAAGTTGTCTAACACACGGAGGTAACACAATACCACCTCCAGATAGCATTACAAACACCAGCCCTGCTTTCTTGTTATTCACTGCTTGTCACGGCTTATAAATTCATGTTGAAGCAAGGATATTATGGGCCAAATTTTCAAACATTTGCCTTTAATAAAGAACAAATAAAAATCACACCACCTCATTATTTTCGTGCTTGCGGCGTTACAGGTATAATCATTTTACATTCAATTTCCTCACAGAGCTGTGCCATATCACTTACTCAGATAAAGAAATCCACTGTAAACCACTGCTGTCATTTGGCAGTGTCATTAGCTTTTAAATTCAGGAATTAGCTTTCTAAATTGCCTCTCTTACGACATGCACCACTGCCAGATACTCAAATTCTGGTTACATTTGACATTACAATTTGGGAAATAAAATACAAAGAAAATAATAGGTATTTTTAGTCAGTTCTGTACAAATCCAGATGTTTAGCATATTAATGTAGAAAAAAGTGTAGCTTTACCTTTTTAATTTTACAAATTTGAGATGTCTACATTAAATTTTAAAATAATATTTCCTGAGCTATTTCATTAATTTGGAAAAAAAAAAAATCCCAAACCTGAAAGCAGAGACTAAAAGAGTGCTGCTGGGGTTTGATTTTGTTTGTCAAATATCAAGCCCATAATGCAGCATTTGATTAAAGTCATGTGTGCTGCGGCAAAAGCAGTCCCAGTGTGAATGTAACTTTACATCTTAACTGCAGCAGGACTTTCTCTACGGAACAGATACAATAATCCTAATCCTAGATGACTGTGTGGTCTCTTTACACTGAATTGGCACTGCAAAGCGGCCCTGAAGCAGCAGAATTGGCTGCGGGAGGTCTGCCCCAGCCCAGCAGCACGCTGCTACCCCTGGATGCTGGCGCACAGGACACACAAGAGGACGCAGCCATCACATTGCCACGTTTTGTGACCCCTGGCTATCACACTCCCGTGCGACAATGGTTACTACTTCTAGGCACCCAAAGAAGTCCACATATATTTGGGTATAAGCACAGGACACTCTAGCCCGAAAGCAAATGAGTGTAAAGGTCATCTGTGCACTGGTTTCTCCAAGTGCACTCATAAGCAAAAGCTTTGGCAACTTTCTAAGAAGAAGATTTTACTGTAGCAGTCTGGCAGGTATGTACAGGCCAGGCAGCAAGGTAATCCAGCACTGCCTGTCTTAGTTTTCTTATTAGGAAAATGTAAGCAAAATAGACATTATTAACATGCATGAGTGATCTTCATAATTTTACAGACAACAGATTTCATGCAAAGTGCTATTTGTACAGACTCTGTGCTGACAAATCATTAACTACCAGTTGTTAGTAGAAACATTAGCATAATGTTCCAGACTCTTTTGAGTTTTATAATCTCAAACAAACAGTAATTATCTTTTAATAAAAAAATAAATAGGTCTTTAATTCCTTTCAAAATAATCAAATAAACCCCGGACTTTTCTCAGTAGCTATAAACAGCCTCTGCAGGAGAGTTAAAAGCCTCCCAAAGAGACATCATATTTTCTTATTCCTGCAAATGATCAGGATTTAAGATACTTCATTTAATGTTGCCATTGAGGTTGACAGGATTATGTCTCTTTTGCAGATTAAAAACTTCAGACTCTGAGCTGCCATGCCAGCATCTTTATCAACCATCATCTTAGTTTAAGTGTTTTAAAAAAACAAACAAACAAAACAACCAAATCAAACAGAAACAAACAAACCACCCAAGAGGCTTCCTGTTGCACTGAACTGTGCAGGAGGCAATGAAAATATAAGGACATGATGTCTGTAAAATGAAAATAGGACTTCACATTTCCCATTCTGAACTTAAAGGGCTATAAACCACCCGAGCTGAGCTACTGGTGCCCCCGTGTGTTTAAACGAAATTTTACTGTTCTCCTATGCATTGTGTAACAGTCCTGAATTTCCATTATACACATATTCCATTCCCCTCCCCACAAGAAAAAAACCTTAAATATTGGAACAAAATTACAGGCAGACAGGAAAATTATTTTTTTTAAAAAAAGGTGGTCTCTTACTTCATAAACTCCCTGCCAGGCAGAAAGAACTACTTTATGTTTTTGAAATGTTGAAGGCATTTCTTTATTTTATTCTTTTGTTCTCTATTAGCACAGATGCAGCCCTCTGCTTCTCTATAGGAAACTTAAATATACCACAGTGGTGCCTGTACAGTATTTTAGTGATAAACTTAAATGGTAACTGCAGAAACACAGTTACTCATTAAAAATCCATCTTTTGCTTTTCTGGTTTTTCCCCTATACTGCTAAGTGAGTCCAATTTAGCTTTCTGAAAAGGCAAATTATCAAGGAAAGGAAATATTATTAGAGAAATTACAGTAGTTAAAGTGAGTTTATTACTTTCAAGTATCAGGGGGTGTGCAGAAGGAAATTCTGTTCAGTGGTCAGCAAAACCCAGCTGCTCCTAAGAAATCAGCTCGGGTGATAAGACACCTTCAGCTGACACTCATCATGCAGGACCTGCTTGGCTTCCGCTGTGCTGCCATGCCTTGCGCCGTAGCCAGCTGCAGTGTACAAATACAGGGACTCAGCCAGCAAAGTCCCATTTCTGTGATAAGTTTATCCTGTGAACTGCTCCCCCTCAGCGAACAGAGCCCCGGCAAAGGGGGACAGCTCACACTGCCTCCGCGCCTCCCTGCGTGCTCCTGCTGGAGAAGCCCACTGCCACCCAGAGAGAAAAGCCACGGCTCTCATAGCCCTCTAGACCTCAGAGTGCTCCTTCGATTGCACACAGCTTCAAGTTCACAGTAATTTCTTGGTCGATTAAACTCTTTATCGAGCATTTTCTACACTCCTGTTTTCACAGCTTGAATCGAGGTAACAGGTAATTGACAAATGCAAAGGAAAGGAGAAGAAAAAATAATCATGTATTCGTAGATTTCAACATAACAAAAGGCAGTAACTTCTTCCTATTAACAAGCTGTAGCTTTGTTTTCTGTCCATCACCAAGAAAACTATCTGGCCACTCAGGAAAGATAACCCACGCTGATAAACATGTTTTAAAGTATCCATCTTTTTGTTGCCTTTGGTACACAGCAAGTTTGTGACTTCACTGACTAGAGCAAAGTCAGCCCTAAGCTTTTTTAGGGGAAGAAAAAAAAGACCATGTATATATAGTCCCTTGCAACACATCCACCCTCTGGTTTTTAGCATTTCGAAGTCAAAATATGATGATTAACACTGGAAAAAAAAGTAGACGGTGGAGATGGAAAATGGGCATAAGTAGGAAATCTGCTTATGAACTAACAGCAATAATATTTGTTATATATAAAATTATTAGGATCTTATTAAGCTGAACAAGGTTTTTATAATAATCACACAAATTTGCCAACATTTCATTATAATAACGCTGATAGTCTAAACTTGTCTATATTATGGCTGCCTAAATTTGTTTCCAAATTCCAAAGCCACAGAAATTAATTTTTCCTGGCAGCCTTTTGTCTGCAAATATACACGTACAATGAGTGAAATCTTGGCCTTATGAAAATTGGTGGGATTTCTGGATTTCTGCCTCAGCTGAAGCTGGTGGCGTCCACAGCTATCAACACTGCTGCAGGTCTACACTGCCGGGGCAACGTCTGACAAAAGCATCTTGTTAAGTGAACCAATTTTCTGTAAGAACACACTAAATTTATTAAGCTTTGATTGGTAAAGTTGTTTTTTTTTTTATTCTGAGATGCAGTATCTGGTCAAAATGAGAAACAGATGTGCTCCACACCAGTCAGTGGGTTGATGATGAGGATGCTGGCATGGGATGAACCGGGCTCCAAACTGCCTGCGTTGGTCACTGCAAACTGCAGCCTGAAAAACGGCTGCACATCAACACTCCTGGCCGCTCAGAGTTTCTCACAGATAATACCAGTTTCATACTCAATTCTACTCTCCACTACTTTGACGAAAAAATCCCAATGAAGACAGCCTCACAGAGCAGTTTGTGGATTACTACAAACTACTGTGGATTGCTACAATGGTGTTTAGTATGAAAACCCTATTTTGCTGTGATATGCTCCAATTACCATTAAACCTCTTTCTTCCCTTCCCCCTTAGTTTGCCCTTCTATTATTATCTGGTAGATTTCTAAAGCACTTGCACGCACTTCCTAGCGAGTGAGAACTGTGTAACTATGTTGAGGAGAGCCCATAGGTGAATCCCTCAGAATCTGAAACCTTGTACTGAGGTACTCAAAACCACATGCAGTTATTTTTTCTGCAGCTCAACCATAAATCACTAATTGTTCATATGGATACCACTGGGAACATCAATCACAAGTTCTCTCTCAATCCTTCTCAGTATTTCTGTCAGCCAACACCTGTGCTACAGGCACAGGGGTTTTTGCTTAAACGTTACACACACGACACTATTTCTTGTGCTGCTCAGTTCACTTCCTTGCATGCTGGCCAAGAAGTATCTGAGACACAAGCAAGCTGCAAGAGGAATTTCACAAAATATGTAAGATCCCAAACCCCCCACAACATAACAAAACAGTTCAGAAGGATCACAGTATTTTTACCATACTGAGCATTACACTTCATCTGCCCATAAACAGGGTAACGCCTTGTGGGGGTCCTCGTTCAAATGCCTCCTGTCCTCATTCCTCACCAGAGGACAAGGTCCCTGCTTGAATCTGGTTTTTATTCTGGTTTATTTAGAAAACATCAGCTGACTGGAGCTGCTGGGAGGTCAGGAATGTCAGTCCCCTGGCAATAACTGAGCAGTGGGCAGACTGTGGGGAAAACAGTTAAGACTGCTGTTTTTCCGGCAGACATCACACGTGGAAGCATCACAGATGGGAATCTCTTGTATGATTCCCATTATGTATGGGAACCAGAACTAGACTGTTTTGAATAACTGCCTTACCATGCCATTTTAGCAGTCCTGTTTCCAAAGTAGCCACCTAATAGAAAGTCAAACCCATTGTGCAGGTTTTTCCCCAAATTACACAAAAATGTGTTCAAATAGAATAAAATGGAGCATTGTTAACCAATTTGTTATTGGTATATTAATTCTGAAGTCTTTCCCAATGAAGCAGTTAAAATCACTGGTAGAAAATGAAATGTATGTTTCAGTGTATTAGCTATCCCATAATTCATGGTTTATATTTAAAAAAGAAACACGTGGTGAAACTTTACTGATTTATATGTACTTCGGAAAAAAGCACTATGAAAATATGGTGTGTAGAATGATATAAAATCATGTTAATCTCATAACTAGAGCCAGCACTGTCAAAATACTTTAAGTTGATGTTTCTAATCAGATATTTTAAGAGATATCTGTAGGAAGACACGTACCACCAGAAGAAACCAAAGAAAGAGCAAGCGATTACTATCTGAAAAACTTACCGCAAAAGACTGCACGAAAAGCAACATCTGACATAAAGGTCTCACTTGCATGTCTATTTCTACACTGACTGACAGCGCTCCCCTCACAAGGCTCTTTTTGCTTTTGCAGAAGTTTCTCGGCAGGCTGGTAAATATCCATCGTAGGCTTGAGAAAAAAGAAAGTCACCCGCATCTGCTCAAGAGGCGAGTGTTAAATACAGTAAATGAGCTGGATTTATCATCTTGCAGTTTTACTCTGTTATATACACAGATGGTATTTATATATATATCTTTAAGATAAAAAAAGAAAAGAAGGGGAGGTGGAAGAGAAAGTTTGTCCAACCTGCTTTTTGTGGAAGACTGTATGGATGACTAAAAAACTGGTATTATTGGAGTCCCACAAGCACCAGAAAAGTTTCAATACTTAAAAGAGGAGATTCTTAATCTGTTTTTGTCAACATTGTAATTAGAAAATAATGGGGAACAGCCAAGATTAAATAATTGTCAGAGATCTATATTTGCTTATCTTTTCGAAGGTTTAAAAAAAAAAATAGTCTGGGGAAAAGAGGGAGATGGAGAGTAAAATTGCTTCCTTCTACCAGTCTGTCCCCATTTCTTTACATACAAGCACTCATAAAGGAGGAGGAAAGGGCACAGACCGAATTTTACTCCTTAAACCTCATCTCTGTTATTTAAATTTGCAGAAAAGCATGTGCCCATTGAAGATTCTTTAGAAAATATATAAACTTCAGCCTCCAATTATCTGGTAGAAATGCCTGTTCAGTTTCCAATCCTCTCCTTATCCTCCATCACAGCAACTGTACCTCTGTGTCTTTAGATCTGAATGGCAACAAAATAAGGGGCAGGCGCTTATGAACTGTGAAGACTTGCTACATTTTGTCAAATTGTATTAATCCTGAAAGAAGTGTTGAATTTCTGCTCTGTTCTGATGTTTGCACATAAACGATAGTATTTAGAGTCGCATAGCTACAACCTTTTGCTGTAATCCCAGACTAAAAGCTAGTTTGGTACAATTCAAACAGTGATACATTGCAAAATTATCCTAATATCCTAAACATCTGAGCCAGATATTTCAGATGGCTTGCATAGTTTCAGAAGACTGATTCCAGGGCAAATTTACTCATGTGCAGTGAAAACAGAAGTACTAGGCAAAAAAATGAACCTGAGCCCAGAGCATCCGTTGCAGCAGCACAGTGTTGAGGTGCTACTTGTGGATGCAGGGAGAGGAACGCCTGGTCCTCTCCACCCTGGCAGCTGCAGCCCTAGCTCCCCCCTGGCTGCAGCTGTGTGTTCCAGCACTGGTCCTGTCCCATGCAGGGCTAGCTGCACAGGGTTCTGCAGGATGCAGGAAGAACCCCTCATGTAAGGTTTCTCACTTTGCCTCGCATGACGCCACAAACATTTTGTCTTTTCTGGCCTGCAACTGCTTCCAAAAATCTGTGAGAATTGGGCTCTGTAGCTCACATTTGTCACCAGACCCTTCTAAGACAACATGACTTTTTCTACAAGGCCTGTATATTTATATATACACATATATAAATAAAAACCCAACCCACTGCTCCTGCCAAAATCATTACTCTAAGGAAGGTAAAAATGGATGATGATCCAAAGATCAGGCAACACCACAGTGAAGAAGTCCATGATTTAAGCTTAGAATATTCTGTATATATGTGCAAAACAATAGTTATTAGCAAAGAATACTAATAAATTAACCATAATTCAAAGTAGAAATTAGCTACCTTCAATGCTCTGTGGACCAACTAGATTCATAGCCTGGTGTGCTGGATATTCTACCCGGGGTCTTGCAATGCCCAACTGCTCCATAACCCCATGGAGGAGCCTCTGAATATCTGCTTCAGAAACCCTGTCAGGGGTCCTAGGGCTGTGGCTAAAAGCTGAAGCCAATCCAAATGCCAGCAGAAATATCATGTTACAAAGCAAGGTCGCCGTCATTCTCGTAGCCACTTGTATCCTGTGAAAAAGAGAGGAATTTGATTATAAATTATAGTGGAAAAAAAGGCCAGTAACATGCTGGGAATGATCTGATCTTACTACTATGCATCTTACTCTGGCAGCTTCTAGGGTCAGCTGAAAATGTAGCCAGCTGAAAACTGGGGGGATGGAGAGGCAATAGAGTGCATAGGTTCTTCTTACAGATACATTTTAAATAAGTAGCAAACTGCAGAAATCAATTTTCTGATCTGCCTTTGCCCACGACATTCATTAACAGTGACTGCAAACAAAATTGATCCACCATTTCATTTAATGAGGATACATTTCCCCTCCCCCCTATGTTTATTACGTTATTTTATAAAGCTCTGGGCTAAAAGCAAAGCATTCTTCAGCCAGGAACTGTATTTCCAAGCTCTATTCCTGCACTGCCTGAGAAATGAATCACTGGAAACTGCTGAACGACCGGCATGTTTTATTTGTACCTTAAGACAAGATGCTTCCTGCTTCCTACACATCATCTTCCCCACCTGACGCGGGTAGGTTTCACTTGTTTCATTGAATCCCTTCCACTAAATTGCTGCACATCATAGTTTAATTAGGAAACAGAAAACAAAACAAAACCAAGCACCACTTACTGTTCTCTGTGAGAGGCTGGATTTTAATCAGACCGCTTGTTTCTGAAAGCTCCTTTTCCCCTCACATCACGGAATAATTAAAGCGCATCTCTTTCAATCCCTTAAAGAAACATACGGGAAAACCCTTCCTCAATCCCCCTTGTCTTCCCGAAAACACACACCGCTGCCTGATTTCTCCACGCCAGACATCTAAAGATGTTCCCCAGCTCCAAACGCCCCATGCAAAGCACCTGGAAACGCCTTCGAGGCAAAAATGGCTGAAACCACCAATGCTGAAGCCACCAAAGGACGAGCAGGGGCAGCCGCTCCGCAGCCTGCACCGCCCTGCGCCTCGGAGCTGCGCCCATCAAAAGCTGGACCGTAACACACCCCCCAGGGCAGCTCAGCAGCATCACAGAGCCCCCCACGCCGGGCCGGCCCCCGGGAACCCCGCACTCACCTTCCACTCCCGGCGCGGCTCTGCGGATGCGGCGGGTCCGCGACCGCGCATCCTCCGTGCGCAGCCGCGGCCCCTCGCCCCCGCCCGCCCTCCTCCCGCAGCGGAATCCCGCCAGCCCCTGGCCAGGTATCTGCCGCGGCCCTGGGCTCGCTGCGTGGGTTTGTCCGGCCACAAAGATGACACAAAGCTTGGGGGAGGCGGGGTATATTCAAAATCTGCCTTTTCAGCTAAGCACAATACTCTAAAAATAAACTGAAGGCCGTTGATGGATTAAGGGTCACAGCAATAAGATACCATGTATTCCTGAGACTGTGTCCATCTTCCTACTGGGATTTTTCTCCCTGGAATAACGTGATCAACGGCTTACTTACAGAATGATTGCATTGCCTAACCGCAGGTTTACAAGGTAACAACGTGGCAACCATCTCTCAGCACTTACAGGTAAAGGTCTCCAGGTTAAGCAAATCTAAATACATCATCCATAGCAGATGTTAACAAAAAGACAACTATAAAAGGATCTTGCTAAATGAAGTCTATAATTTATTAGCACTTGACAACACAGTAATTTCTAAACGCTATTTTGTCATGGCTATTGACATGAACGCAACATGTTCCATTATAGGATAACTACCTACAGAAAAGCTCTGTGATTGTATCTCAAACTGCAATGCATCCATAAACTACATTTTCAAATGTAGATTGTTCTCTTTTTGCTGGTCTCTAGTACATTGTGTGTCTGCAACTTGCAGGATTAAGCAGTAAGGACCTCCATGGGGCATTTCGTGTTTTTAATATCCTTCTTCAAAATATGATCAACCTTATGTAAATGAATGTGTGCCTAAACTGTTCGATAAAAATCTCTAAAAATAAAGCCTACAACTTCCTTTGACAATCTTTGTTGTTTAAGGGTTTGTTTGCCAGTCCCCTACCAAAATCTCCCTTACTGAAATTTAAGTCTTTTAACATACAACCAGTGTGCATTAACGATCAAAAATAGTTTACTGCTCCACCCATCACACGTTGTCAAAGCTACATTAGCATTCCAAACACCTAATACTTACTAACAGAAAAAAACCCCCTCAAGTCTTGCTCTTTCAAACATGAATTGATGTGACAGCTTACTATTAAGGAGTCAGATCCCATTTTCTTCCTCACCACATTGCCTTTATCTCCTCCTGTCCTATTTCTATCTCCTGCCTCCTTGCATCAGCCAGGACAGCTGGCAGTTGCTTTATCGAGCCTTATTTGCCTCAGTGAAATGATTCAAACCATGGTGCTCTAGCACCAACATTCAGCCTATGGAGGAATCTGTCAGCACCAGCTGAAGGCAAAGGGTGGGAGCACATAGCAGAGAACAGGGAGGAGCAGCTTCCTCTGGGTGCTGGTGAACTGTTACACTAACTCCCCTATTTCATGCAACTGAAGCTTGCACTACTTAACCACACCACCCAGCAATCCTGTGAAGATCCCCTCATGGCAGTTTCCCTAGAGTTAGATCTTAACAGTTACACAGCAGCAGCTGGGCTGATGGGGGCAGATTTCCACTACATCACTGAGCTGAACCAGTTCAGCTAGGAAAGGGGTGGCTGCACAGGGAAGGAGGCAGGAGCAGAAAAGAAGCAAAACTACTCCTTTCATTAACAGGTCACTCCAGAAGTTCAGAACTCCTGCTAAATTATGTTCCACCACAGCTTTTGCTAGTTGTAAGGATCACCAACACGTACCTAAGATGAACAAAAAGGAGGCAGAGCAGAATCGCGTATTTTCAGACTTACTCATTTTTGATGTCTCCAGTCTGCATGTGACAACAAAAATCTAAATTTCTAAGTCATTATAAAAGAATGGGCTCAGAAAAGGGACAAAACCAATGGTTTTATTAAAACCAGAAGTACCCAGTGCTTCCAGCTCTTACATTTTGCCAATAAGCAATTAGCACATACAGAAAGCTAATGAACAGTTTCAAGTGTTTACTCTTAAATAGTTTTACAACTGATGACAAACAGTTTTCACTCCAAAAGATGTAAACATTTGCTTGTGCAAATCAACCTTTCACACACTATGGCTTCTTACATTCATCTCTTGCAACATTATCATAATCTAAAACTTGCTCCTGCACCATCTACTTAACACTATTCTATTGCTCTAAAAATAAGTTAAACCCATCCTTTCACATTAAGACACAACATTTTACTGCTCACAACTGGAAATCCTTGGTACCTATTGCAGAACACATCGCCAGATGAAGTTTTAAGACTTTTCACTTCTTGAATAAGCTGCACATTTATTTTCCATGTGTCCTAATAATTCTACAGTGTGTACGTACACATCCAAAAAAATACTCAACAAGGAAAATATGCTCCAAATTTACTTCAACAGAAATATAAACCATTGCCCAAAAAGCAGCAGAACTGGTGTAAGGTCCAACTTCCAATATCACAGTGGTGATGCAATACACGTAAAACTAAGAAGGAGTTAAATTTAACTACTAATACTCAGACATGGGAAAGAAACGTGTCTTGATGCTGATAGTTTTGCTCTAAGCATCTGAGATTTGTTTTTTTAAGAACTTGCTACTTTGTCTAAATACTGCAAAACTGTTTTGGGAGATGCAGCATATTTTTAGAAGCTGAGATAATAAAATACGATATCTAAACACAAACATTTATAAAAAGAGGGGTTTCTTTTGTTTTAAAGTCAAGATTGAGTAAACGAAGAAAATCTCAACATGTTATTTGTGCAAGATCACGACTCATGCAGTTAAAAATTAAATCAACCAAAGCCTACAAATAATTAGAGCTAAAAAAATAATCATACAAATTTAGATTTTCCAAAGGTTAACCAAGTTACCATAAACCCATTTAGCCATCGTGTTTGACCTTATAAGTCTACTGGTTTTGCAGCTGGTAGCAGTCTCACTTTAGATATTGGATTCTTTGGAGAGCCTCTATAACGAATTCTCTCTTTTCCTGAAGCACTTCTTGCGACTGTAAATTTTTCTGGGGCATCACCTGGAACATTTACATTTGCACACACCTTTGAACTGGATTTCACCATTTCGTGATTGGTCAGATCTTCTAGAACAGACTTTGATGGATGAACAGTCGCTTTCTGTTGGTGGATTCCGGCAGTTCTGACAGAAACATCAGGCTTGTCTGACGGATTCAAGCGCCTGCAGCAGGATCCGGATGTTAAGTCTAGCTGCTTAAGAGATACAGAAGCTTGGTCATCTGTACTCTCACTCCTGAGCAGCAAAGCCATGGAATTCTGTGAGGGGTTTTCTGTGCAGGAGAATAGTGCAGAATCACAGCTCAAAGACTTAACAAGTGGTGAACCAATATCACTTGCTTTGAGCAGCTGAGAGCTTACAGATCGTCTGTTAGCCTCCAACAAGGAATTAATCCTTCTTACAGACTGTCTAACAGGAGTACGCTGGAACTTAAGAGGTGGTTTAGTTTTGCCTGTAGAACCTGGATCATTTAATGAAAGCTTGTTGAACCATTGTATGTGGTCAGAAACCTTTCCATGGTCAGAAACAGCTGATGTTTTAGTTTTATCAGAGTTTTCAACTTGCAATTGTTGGTTGACTACTTCATTTTGTGATGTAGGCAACTGCGAAGTAGGAAGCTGTCCTGCCACAGGAACTTCAGCAGTATCTTCTTCCAATTTACAACATTTCACCGTACGGTTTTCAGTTGTTTGTGAGTGTGATAACTCTATTGCCTTTTTTCTTTGAAGGGAATCTAATTTGCTTAAGTAATCTTCTGATGAACTGTTCCGAACAGTCAACTTGTCTTCCCTGGCCAGCACTCGAGGCACCGGAAGTTCTGTTACATTTTTGACATCTGGTTTCGGGACCTGAAGTTCAATCTCAATAGAAGTTTTGAAGTTTCTTTTCCCCAAAACTTTCATTTCATCTTTTTTTGATTGCTGTTTATCAGTATAATAAGATGGATTAAATTGGTGCAACAGCTCTCTGGATTTTGTGTTTGCTAGATTTTCAGAAGCTTCTTCAGCTAACAATTCTTTCTCTGGACTGAGCCCTGGGAGACACCAAGTTTCATTTGACGTTTCACCTGCTACATCTGCGAAGGAAGATTTTGTATCACCTATGAAATTGGGAGGATTAGTCCCGGATGCAGAAAAGGCTTGCTTAACTTTCAGTAATGTTTCTGCAGTTGAATTACTTTCCTCTTCAAAAATAAAAAGTTCTAAGCTGTTGTCTTGTTTGCTTACTGTTGTGGATTTGAATTCATCTGGAATAACTGGTGGCTTTCCAAATACCAAAATAGGTTCTGAAGAACCGATACCCATTTCAGGGTGTCCTGGCAGAATTCCCTCATTCCTGCCAATCGCCTGAGAATCTGTAACAGCAAGACTATTCCATGACATTCGGTGATCTACTTTATCGTGGCATTTTGGAGTCAGCAAGTTTTCTTCTGACTTGCTCACATTCTTCGAACCTTAAAATAAATACCAGTGTTTAAGAACAACATCTAGCAGTTTTAATGATCAACATTATTGCTAAAACCCCCACTAATTACCAAAGCAGCACTGAATTTAAAGATACCATTACTCTCTTAAGTTTCAGAGATGTGAAAAAAAAAACCTTATAAAGAACTGAAATCATGTCTCTCGTCTTGCTTAACTAACAAAAAAGAACTACTAAAATACACTAAAAACACATCAAGCTTGTCCTAAACCAATTCTTTTTCCCCAGGAGCCACTTTACAAAAGCCATTTTTTGCCCTCCATCTAATATATTCCGTTAGATACTCACCTTTTTTAGGTAATTTCTCACTGACACATGGGCTGAAGAGTACATCTCTCTTTGCATGTTCAGTTCTGCTTTCCAAGCCTTGTTGACTTGCAAGACGCCTTCCAATATTTTCAAATCTATGACCAGCCGCACATCCTGACACAATATTCTTGAACAAACAAAAGGTGTTAATTACTTTTATATAAACCTGTAATTTAGAATCTCTTTTACAGAAGAGCCTCCAGGAAGAGGCTATGCAAATCAGCCACAGCAGCCTTTTCTTGGCCATACTTCATCTTTCCTCACTTCACTGCAGACCTAGGTAGGTAACAACCCACCTGCAGTAAGGTCAGGTAGGCTTAGCCACACTCTGAGCATAATGATTCTGTGCACAGGCTCTGTAATGTCAGGATTTCAGGAACTGTGAGACCTACTGATCTCGAGTGTGGTAGGTTGACCTCAACTGGCAGGCAAGCTCCCATCCAGCTGCTTGCTCACTCCCCCCACTCCCCAGCAGGATGAGGGAGAGAACTGGAAAGGCAAAAGGAAGGGGACAAGGGGGGAACAAAAAAATCCACAACAAAACAACAGCAACCACCCCCCAAAAAAACCCCAAAACCAAAAAACCCAACCAATCCCACAAGTGATGCAAAAACAATCACTCACAAGTAGACCAGTGTCCTGCCAGTCCCCGAGCAGTGGCTACTTTGAAAAAACTGCCCCCATCGCAGTTTTATTGGTGAGCATGACATTATAGGGCTGGGATAGTTCCCTGGGCAATTCAGGTGAGCTGCCCCAGCTGTCCCTTCCCTAAAGCCTCTTGCCCCATCCCAGCCAAACACAGTACAAGCTGATCAGTTACTGCTAGGAAACTGTATTTAAGGATGTATTTAAAGAGCGGGTAGATGAGGTACTTAAGGATATGGTTTAGTGGGTAGACAGGAACAGTTGGACATGATGATCTCAGAGGTCTTTTCCAACCGAGCGATTCTGTGATTCTGATTCTGTGAAAGTAAATCTAGGGCTTCTTGTACTTGATAGCAGGTCCAGTTATGATGCGTTCCCTCTATTATCAAGTAATTACTTCCTGCTACTGAAAAGCAGCACCCAAAACTTTAATTCTAAGTTTGCACTGTAAGAAGAAGACTGGGTT
Source organism: Mesitornis unicolor (assembly GCF_000695765.1). Classification (NCBI taxonomy): domain Eukaryota; kingdom Metazoa; phylum Chordata; class Aves; order Mesitornithiformes; family Mesitornithidae; genus Mesitornis; species Mesitornis unicolor. The sequence goes on from NW_010157588.1 coordinate 43,893, forward strand.
AGAAGTAGAATACTTACCAGTTCTCTGTTGCTTTTCCCCAAACCAAACTTCAAGCGCAACGACCTACGAACCATTTCTTTTCGGCTAATCTTTGGAGAAAAACAACCTGTCTTTCCTGATTCAGCCCTGAGGGGACAGAAGGAAAAACAGCCACACAAAAAATTCTTTAGGAGAGCAATGAAAACATCCTGGCAATTATTTATTGTTATTTCCTCTAGTTTTACTTATTCTATTACCTTCCTGAGAAGCTTTTTTAACAGACACAGGTGGCTATTACACCAGATCTTATTTTGTTTTGAGCTCCATTTTGCTACATTGGAAGATCTGGTGATTTATGATTACTATAAAAATTCGGTATGTTTTGAACACCAAAAAAGGTAGTTTTAAAGACAGACTGAGATTTCACACATCATCAGATCTAAGTTTCTGATTTTTCTTTTGGTTTTGAGAGTTAAGGCAAATTACCTGTATAATTTTTTGCTTGCATGTCTTTTACTTCTTCTGTTCCCTGTACTAGACAGATAATTTTCACCACCAGTTGAAGGAGACAGTGAGGTTTGTGATGACTCAAGAGACACACAAGGGCTTGCTTCAAACTGAACTACAGAAACAAAATCACATTTACACAATCTTAAAATAGGCACTTTTTCAAAGAAAGACGTAACAGTTAATACAATAAAGAACTGGTTTTTGAACAGCACAGATTTTTTTTGCTTACTTTGTGGAGTGCCATCTTGAAATTACTTTGACTTCCATTTTTATTTAATATTAAATGAAGCTGTTGCTGGTAGCATCCATAGAAGCAGCTGGATTGCAATTAACTGCATGCTATTGATATCACTACAAGAAGTTTCCACACTACTATCATCAGATCAGTTCCTCAAATTTAAGAGCTTAATAAGAATTAGATTCAAACTTAATTATTTGCAATGTCTTTTTTTACATTCGCAGCCAGAACAGTTAAGGCAACAATAGATGAAATAGTTGCTACTCTGCTACTTCACTTTTTAATGAAGCAGATGCATTACTACTGTCTTTAGAGAATGGCATTGCTTTGGTTTGCTTATCCATACATTGAAACAACAATTTCATGGTGAGTATGAAAAGATTTAATAATAATAATAATAATAATAATAATAATAATAATAATAATAATAATAATAATAAAGATTTAATTTAAAGCAAGAAGTTCTATACCACACAACTGAGAAAAAAAAATATTTTCAGGCAAAACAAACATAGCCAATGTAGAAATTTATTTTTAATCTAAGTTCAGTTGGCAGCACATTAAGGAACCAAACAACAAAAACCCAACACGATTTGCAGAAGAGCCTCACAGTTGGAAACACTTCAGTAGAATGAAGTGGTATTAAAGCATTGACAAACAAGTAAAACTTTTTCTATAGAATTTTGAGATTATTTAGCTTCTAGAGAAAAGAAGAGGTGATTGGATGCAAGAAAGAACCTTTGTATTAGCAACAATTACATTTCACATAAAGCTAAGACCAGCTATTTAAGTATTTAGGGGACAGAACACGGCTACAACTTTCAAAAGGTTGGATGCAGTCAAATGTGAGTATAAGCTAGGTGATACAGAGGGACTGGAAGAGATACGAGGACACCAGAATTGTAGATCTGAAGTTAATATAACAGAAAACAAACAGAATTTTGCTTTTGCTCAATCCATTTAACACAACAGTCACTAATGAACATAGACTAAGATGGGAAACTAGTGCAAAGAACACTGCTAGCTAAAGATTATCAATGACTGCCTAACTAAACCAAAACACTGTATGTTTAAATCAAAAGCCATAAACAACCACTTCAAGGAGCAAGGTAAAAATGAAGGTACTGTACCTGATGCTGGTGTTGAGTTGATGTTAAAGATGCTACTTGGTAACAACTCAAAAGCAAAACTATGCTTAAAAGATCGTCTCTTCTTGCTGGACAAGCCCTGAGAGCAATCAGTTGAAAGTTTACGCTTGGTACTTGGAGTAAGAACCACTGGAGTCATCGACGAAAGGACTGAAATGAAGAAAACCAAGTTTGCAATAACAGAGGTTGAAAGTTTAAAAAAATTGTTTATATTTTAGTATTTTTTTTTTAAACTCTGAAATAAAATTGTTATAAAAGCTTAGCCAAAGTGCATGCATTTTGAACATGCAAAGCAACCAGTACAGCTTAGGGTTTGGTTTTTATTTTGCTGGTTTTTTTGCAAGTCAGAGTACCAGAAAGGAAAATTCAAAACCCTGCATTAATAAAATATAAATATTGGGAGGGGAGCGGGAGTGAAGTATAGTCATCTACTGTAAGCTTAAGACACAGAGTAAGAGTGAAGAATTTCAGCCCTGGCAAATTAATTCCCAAGATGATAAAACGCAGCAGTACTGCACTGAAGCCTTAGCAGGCATTAGATAAAAAGCTCAAGTTCAGCTGTGTAATCCTTGAACCGCAAAGCCCACTGCTGCAGAGATTGTAGCTGCTTCAGGAACTACAGTAAATGCAGTATCCTCAATAAATAAGTATCTATATTCGAAGTTCTGAACAATTTAAACGTAATCACTTATCTTCAACCAAGCTCTAGTTCTTCGGTTAAAAAAATTGTGGAATACAGTTGACAAATCCAGAAGATACTGCATGGGCTTCATTTAGTACAAATACACCAATACCTACCGCTTCTGTCTTGCTGAGGTGTAGTGGAGGGTGTTCTGTTAGATTTAAATTTATTCAATGCTCCACTAACAATATCTGAAATGCAAGACACACCGAGCAATCAAATTTAAATATCAAGTTTGTCTTGCTTTATTTTCAACTCAAGTTTAACTCGTGTTCTTTCAAACAGAAATAAAGCAAATCAGTTCAAAATAGTTGTTATATGTAAATAAAACTATAACCCAGATCTTTTCACCAATGCAGTTTTTGTTGCTTTCACAATAGCTTGAAAAAAAATTAAGTCTGTTTTCCTTTAAAAACAAAAATTATGCACAGACAACAGAAGTTCCTTGTAGAACATTCTCCAAGTCATTATAAAATTATATGCCCTCTGATTTCTTGTAGGTAAGCCAAGGCGTCCGTTGAAGACTCTCATAGAAAGTCTCAGGCTTTCTCACTTTACTGAGTTGTCTTGAAGCTGAAAAGCTCTTACAGCTTTGAAATTAAGCCAAAACAGAAGTATGAAATTTTGATTTTGCAAAAGAAATAATGCACAAATTCTCTGTGAACTATGTTGTTTTGTTTTGGGGTGTTCTGTTGTTTTGTTGTTGTTTTTTTTATTAATGGCAAAATTAAACCCAGCAGAATACATGCATAAAGTTTTACAGTTTTTTTTCCTGCTTTTAGAAGTGTAAAATGGAAGAGTTTTTATTAAGTGCTATTACAACCTACAATTGTACTTTCATGTGTTCATAGCAAAGCTTTGCAAACTACAAGCCTGTGGTACTTCTTTTATGATGTCTGGTAGTTTTTAATAACATCTTTGAAAACAAAAAGCGTATAACACTATGTTTTACTACATCTGGAGAAATTAGAAGCTGCCTGCTAACAGAACCTATTCAACAAATGAACAAATTCTAACTGCTTCTCTTCAAAGTTTTAACATTCACAAACATTTATCACTTTGCAACTCCAGGATGATCTCTCTTCCTCAGAGTGAAAAGGTATATTACACAAAAAAACCCCCAAACAACCCTATGCCTTGGCTAAATATAAATAATAATAAACCCTTTAAGTTCAGTTGTTGTCAGATTTAATATTCCAGGTACATGAGCTAAATGTACCTGGCTAGCTAATGTAAATATAACTCATATGTTTATAGCAATGCATTAAAAAAAAAAAAAATCAGTGTTATGATGGATATGAGCCAAGTCAAGCACACATGTTCCAGGGTATTTCCTCAAAGAGGATGCAGAACGGAGAATATACCACTTGACTGTCCATATTTGGCAAAAAAACCCCCAACTCTACCCTTACTGAATAGCTAAAGTGCAAAAAAACCCAAAACAGATCCATGATATCAGAGCAGAGTATCCAGTAATACACAATCCAGAGTTATACTTCAAAACACAAAAGTTACTCTAGTTAAAAACATACATGCTATTATGTCCTTCCCTTCTCAAGGCCTGACTTAAGGCATGCAATATCTTCAAGTGTCCAAGTATTATTTCAAAACTAGCAAAAAAAAAGAAGGAAAAAGCCCACCACATGCTCTATCAGTGTTCTGCAACAGGATCTGAAGTTGACTCAACAAAAAGCTGAAGACATAAACCTGGCTTCACAAATCTGAACACAAGTGAAATAGCCACACACTAGAATAGCCACTCAGAGTGGTATGATTACTGAAGTCTTACATAGGTTTCACAAATCAAGCCCAACAAATTTCACAGGCACCTATTCTGCTTGTGGAAGCAGCAAGTGTTTGGGATCAGCATAACTGAAGTCTCAAAAGAGAATTATTTTGGTTGCTAAAACTTTCACACAACATACCTACCCCCAACACTTCGGTGCCTCCTCTTCTTACTTTCAGTGGGCGATTCGTTTTCACTGTCTTCATGGCCCCACAGTGAGGGAGTAGATTGAAAGGTATCAACACCTAACATTGCAGGAATCTTTTCCAAGATAAATCCTGGCACTTGTCCTGAATTAGTTGAAAAACATTTTTTAAAATATTATTTTTAAAGTTGAAAAACTGTATACAAGTAAGCGCAACAAGACATTTTGATAAACATTTATCACCTTACCGATTTCTGCTGCATGGTCGATAAGGGTTTGCACAACAGCAGCTTGCAATCGAATCTTTTTTTCTGTAGTGGCTGACATCTTGTCATTTTCGTTTGAGTGCAAGAGGTTGGGAGCAAAGATCACTGCCAGATTACTGCTATCCATTCTGTTTTCACTGGATCTTAACAAGAAAAGAAGGGCTTTGGTGGTGGTTTTTTGTTTGGTTTTGTTTGTTTGGTTTTGTTTTGTTGTTTGTTTTTTTTAAACACAAATTATCAGGACACAAGCAGTGGAGAGAAAAAAGATCAAATAAGACAAATGCAGTTACAAAAAAAATGTAGTCATTAACTTCAGTGCTCACATACTGAGATTAACGTGTAGACTTAAGCACCTTAGGGTACATAACTGCATGACTGTTATTGAAATCAGATACTATAGACCTTGATCAGTTTTGGGGAATTCAAAGTATCAGTTAGATTATGTTTAGTTTGTCAGTCACTTCTTGCACTTTCCAGAGAAGAATGAGAAATACAGCTAGGAAAGAATGGAACAAAGCCACCTCTTCAGCAAAATAAGGTTTCACAAAGAAAACACTTTGGATTTATGAAAGAAAAGATCATGACTGTATTCAAGTGAATGACTGCAGATAAACTACTCACAGAAAGTTACAGCAGCTGCCTGGAAAGAGAAGTTATTAAAGGAACTGGGAGCTGTTTGCAAGCACCTTCTTTGCACTGACCTTAGGGACACAGTTCTCAGAAAGTTGAAAAAGTATCTCAAAGCTTCAATTGTTCTGTCGGCCATCAAACACGACAGCAACACAGTTGCAGTTTTCTTCTCATTTCCTAGCTGCTGAGCTTTGAGAAGGCCTTCCTGCAGGTGAGGTGGGAGGATGGGTTCTGGCAGCTCTCTAAAGAACTGTTTAAGAAGCCCTGCAACATCACATGGCAGAGCAGCCGAGAGGCAGTTTTCACCTTGATCCAGTTTACTCTGAAATTGTCCATAAGAAACATGAAGTTTTCAACATACCATCAGGTTCCCATTTTAGACATTAATCCTGTAACTTGTATCAGAAAAGAGTCACATTTTCCATATTTTGTTTCAGCCTTGTCATGTTTAACCTAACTACAGAGAGGCACACATGATGGGCTGGATGACAGACTCCCTTACGATGACAGACAGAGAGTTGGAGAAGGCTCCGAGGAGACCTTATTGCGGCCTTCCAGTTTCTGAAGGGGTTCTACAGGAAAGCTGAGGAAGGACTTTTTACAAGCACAGGAAGCTATGGACCTGAATTGCCCAAGGACAAGGGGAAATGGTTTTAAACTGGAAGAGGGTAGATTTAGACTGGATATTAGGAAGAAATTCTTCACTGTGAGGGTGGTGAGACACTGGCACAGGTTGCCCAGGGACACTGTGGATGCCCTGTTAAGTGTTCAAGGCCAGGTTGGATGGGACTTTGAGCAACCTGGTCTGGTGGGAGGTGTCCCTGCCCATGGCAGGGGTTGGACTGGATGAGCTTTAAGGTCCCTTCCAACCCAAACCATTCTGTGATTCTCTGATGCCGTCAGACCATGCGTGTTAATTTACAGTTTTCCCATGTTCTTCTGGGAGAACATTGCTAAACAAATGTCCTCACAGTATCCAGCATGCATAACTGCTAAGTTTGTTCAGTCACAAGCGTATACTCATCATCCGGAAAGCTGAAAAAATTCCAAGGGGCGGGATGGGAGGCCGGGGGGGAGGGAGAGGAAGTGAAGTTCACCAGTTTCTGGACTAGATATCCTCTCATTTTTAAAGCAGGTAATGTCACCAGTCTACTTCCAATATTAAAACTCGAATATGATGTAAAAGAGTCCAAAATCTACACACACATGATCAAATGTTATGCGGCTTATTAAAAAAACATACAAAGAAGGAGAGGCTTTTAAAAATACCTTTAAAGCTTTTAAACGAACAAGAGATCCAGACTTTCTGAAAAGCCCCTCAGTATGAGCATGTTCTTCCAAATATTCACAAGTATCAACAAGAAAGCTGAGGAAAAAACAGTAACATACTTATGGTGCTCAGAATAAAGCTTGTTTTTTCCAGAAAAACTATTTCATGATAAATAGATAAAACTTTGTCTATAGCAGAGTTTTCCCCAATGACAAAAAATACAAGGAAATACAACTGAAGTATAGTTATGGCTCTGAATTCTCCTTTTAACTTCTGCATCCCTCCTTTCCCAACTAAAACTATTATATCCTCCATAAGCTTTAACGACTCCGTAATAAATATTATGTTCCCTCTTCTGACAAGAGTTCAATACTATAAAAAGAGCAAGGCATGCATAAATCTAAATATATGGTATGAATTTACCTGGGAACATAACCATATTCTGGCACGAGTGATTGTGGCAACGCATGAAAAGATATTCCAAAGATTTTACCCTAAAATACAAAATTCAATTAATGTTATTCAGAAGTTGATAGGATTACCAACTACATATTCCAGAAAAGCACATCTTCAACAAAGTACAAACAGAAGGGTACTAAAAACAAAAACCCCAAAATCTTCCCGATAAGACAGATAAGAGGTATTGTCAGGAAAAGCACCGTCATCTCTAGGTATCTGAGCCTGTGCTGATTCTAGTTACAGGTAACACCCTGGATTACTGTGAAAGAACAGAAAGGTTCACTGCAGTAAATTTTGCACTTTTTATTTTATAAGGAGTCAGTTTTCCTATAAGGCCCCCAAATCAGCAAGGATATTAAACAGACTGCTCTGGAATCTCACCTTACCTTTTCAAGTTGACTAAATCCCGTTTCTCTGAAAAATCGATTCAACACATTTGAAATAACTTCTTTTTAAAATAAGTTTTTTCTTCATCTGAGGCACTTGAGATTGCTGTTTCACGGAGGATTAAACTCAACAGAGCAGTCCAGAAAACTGTTCTGAACGTTCATATTTAACATTCATATTTAAGAAACTGTTATAACTCTATTGCCTTATAGCAACACATCAGAGTAACTCTCATATATAGAAAACAAGCAATTTCTCCAGTCATTACTATTGATGCTCACATACGACGACTTTTTTAATGCTTATCAGAGGTTACTGCACAGTTGTTTCAGCTATAAAAATCCACATTTCAGTGTAACAACTTGTAGTTTTATTTCTTTGCCCCACCTCTTTTCTAGTTATGTTTACAGAACATGCAAGCCAGCCCCTCCTTCAACCAGAGGAGGGTTGTGATCATGCCCAACTTGTTATCAGAGATGAATGCAAATTCTTAAGTCATCGATGTCTGAAACTCAAAGTGCTGACCATGTTGGGAAAATAGTTAATCAGTAACTAACCCACTGGGCCACCTTGGGCCTATCTGTCCTACAGAAATCAAGCTGAACACTAAGGAAGAAGCAACACGTTTGCCATTGTATTCCAGGTTGCTACTGAAAGTACAAAAAGAAAATTCACTCCAAGATACAACCTGTTTCTGTATTCACAAAATTATGCAATAGCAAATTCCAGCTGCTTGTATTTCAACATTTACAATTCATAACTAACATCCTTAATTTACTAGGTTTTGTTTGTAATACCAGAAGTTATGATTTAAGTTCTTAAAATAAAGTTATGTCTGTTCCCTTATAATAGAAACAGAATGCCTCCTGGCAAAACAAATGTTACACTATACCTTTTCCTACTTTGCTCAGCTCATTTAAATATATATTTTCTTCCTTGTATAAAATTTAAGCTCTACAGATAGCTATGTAGACACCATTTATTATGACATATGTATATTATTCACAGTTCATACTGCCTTCCCTCCAAAAGGAAAAGGGAAGTCTAGAACTATATGCTTGACATCAACAAAGGGGGAAGAAACAAATTCTAATTCCTTATCAGCTACGCAGGGATCTTGTTTAGGACTTGATAGTGGCCATGCTTTATAAGTTAGTTTACCAGATCAGTGTTCTGAAATGGGCATCAATGCTGTATGAAGTGGTATCCGTTATGATACTTTAGTTTTTAAATAATCTAGTTTAGTATTAAATAAGAGTTTCTGGGACAGAAAATACACTTATTTTCAACAAATTCAAACTAGGAATTTAAGATGGCACAGATTTAATTCCTCAGAGCACGGGCAAACCAAGGCCAGATCTGTCTGTGCCACAATACCCATAGCCATGTCTTATGCTAAGAAAGCCCTTTAAACAAAAAATTGCAAGAAATCAAGTAATATAAAAGACAAAAAAGTTTTTTTGAAATTGCACAGTACTCCAAGTATTGGAGTATTCCAAGAAAAAATGCAGAGGCTGGCAGGGGCACGAGCACCAGCGACACGGTAACGTCCCTGATACCAGAACCGGGGACAGAGGAGCAGCTCCCGGATCTATGTGCGAGCTTCGCCCCCACAGCAGCAACCGCCGTGCTCCCCCC